>NC_053456.1:1137900-1239430 GCF_015227805.2 Hirundo rustica | reverse complement strand
AAAGAATAAAGGAAACCCATCCCAGATCCAGGAAAATAAAGGGGAAGGGGGATAAACCCTGTCAAATCCAGGAAAACTCAAGGAAAAAAAAGGGATAAACCGTCCCAGATCCAGGAAACTCAAGGCAAGTGGGGATAAACTCCCTTAGATCCAGGGTAAGTCGAGGAAATAAGGTTTGAAACCCTCCCCCCAGATCCAGGAAACTCGAGGCATGTGGGGATAAACCCCCCAGATCCAGGGAAACTTAAGGAAAGTGGAGGTAAACCCCTCCAGGTCCATGGAAACTCAAAGAAATAAGGTATCAACCCTCCCAGATCCAGGGAACTCAAGGCAAGTGGGGATAACCCCCCCCTAGATCCAGGGTAAGTTGAGGAAATAAGGTTTGAACCCCCCCTAGATCCAAGGAAACTCGAAGGAATAAGGTATAAACCCTCCCAGATCCAAGGAAACTCAAAGAAATACAGTATAAATCCTCCCAGATCCAGGGAAACTCAATGAAAGTGGGGTTACCCACCCCGAGATCCATGGAAATCCATGGAAAGTTGGGATCAACTCCCCCAGATCCGGGGAAACTTCAGGAAAGTGCACTCCAGAAATGCTGCTGCATTCCTGGGTGTGACATCTGTAAAATATCCGTGTAAAATATCTCGCGGAGGAGGGAGCGGGACCAGGCAGGACATGTGGATGAATTCGGAATTAGGACACGGTTTTTCTGGGAAAGGGACAAAGGGAGGGCAGACAGAGGTGTTTGCTCAGGGCCACGTGCGTCCCCTGAAATCCTGATGCCTCATTCTTGGCAAATCCGTGGAACCTCGAACACTTCAGGAAAAAAACCAAAAAAAAATTCAAAATAATTCAAAAATCTGTGAAGCGGCAAAAATCCGGGCTGGTGTCTGAAAACTCTGGATTTCAGTCACTTAAAGTCACTCACACAACACCCACGGGTGCGTGAGACACGTTTTCAGTGATTTGTTGCCAGCCCAGGCAGCGTCAGGAGACAGTGACACGGGAGCACAGGACACAGCAGCCCTGCTGCAGGAATTATTGCTCATTATGGCTGGAAAATCACAGGATTTGGGTTTATTTTGGCTTCCCCGCGCCTCCTCCGCCGGGCTGGAGCGGTGCCCGCAGTAGTGAGACCTGTAAATATTTCCAGTATAAATCCAAGTTTGTAACTTGCTGTGAAAAATTCCCTTGGGATCGAGGCTCGGGGTGTGAGAACCTTTGCTGGTGTTTACGTTTTCAGGTGTAGTAAACTTCCAAATAAATTCCTTTCCCTGTTCAGCAAGCACTCGAGTGCAGCAAAGAGGCGTGTAAATAATTTGGGGTGTTTTTTTTAAGGAGTTCATTGGATTTACCTGCTCCTCTGGATGGGCTGGAGGATGTTGGGAAGAGAAGGGAGCTCAGAGAGAATTTAAAAAAGTTTAAAAAATAGGCTCCAAAGGCTCCAGTTCTGAGCATCTGAGTGAGCTCCTGGCTGCCTCCAAAGCAGGGGTTTTGTCTGGGACGTGGTTTTCCAAGGAGGGCTCGTGCTGACATTCACTGGAGACACAAAACCTGGGACCAGGCCCCGGGCCAGGCTTTTTATCCCTGACTTCATTTATTTTCCTTGGTTTGTCCGACCCTTAATACCGTTGAGACGAAGGTTTTGTTCCTAGAGCAGCATCCATCAGGGTTTCCTCTGTCCTGGGACTGTCCTGGCCCTGTGGGTTGGATTTGCTCCTGGATTTTATTTTTCAAACACATCCCTGTGGGTTTTTTCTGCCTTTTGGGGGGGATTTGATCCATCTGTTTGTGCGGGGATGGTGGGAGGATGTTGCCGTGCGGGGGCTCTAGTTGAAATCTCAGTTGGTGTTGCATAAGAAGCTCACTTGGAATGGATTCCGTGGGTTTTTATCCATGTGTGTGAAGTGTTTGTGGGCACGGGGTGCCCGGAGAAGCTGTGGCATCCCTGGAAGCGTCCAAGGCCAGGCTGGACAGGGCTTAGAGCAGCCTGGGACAGCAGAAGGTGTCCCAGGGTGGACGGGATGAGCTTTAGGGTCCTTCCCAATCCAAACCTCTCTGGAATTCCGTCATTTCTGATGGGAAAACACGCATTATCATAGCAGTGTGTGTAGGGTGATTTGGGATCATCAACTGCCTTAAAAATTGCGGTGAGGTGAAGTTTAAGTGTTTTGACGAGAATTTTATCCAGCTTTTCCTGAATGAGGTTGACGTGGCTGACGTCCCTGACCAGGAGGGACAATGAGGGGTCCTCCGTGGGAGGGGTTTTGTTCCACCCACCCTCTGAAAATCCCTTCTCATCCTCAGGGATACCATGGAAATCGCAGAATCCCAGACTGATTTGGGTTGGGATATTGAATTCCACCCCTGCCATGGGCAGGGACACCTTCCACCATCCCAGGTCACTCCAACCCGGCCTTGGACGCTTCCAGAGATCCAGGAGCTTCTCTGGGAATCTGTGCCGGGGCCTCCCCACGCTCCCAGGGAGGAATTCCTCCCCAAAACCCCATCCAGCTGTGGTGCAGTGGGGTGTGCACAGCTGCCAGATGCGCTTTGGCAGCCGGGGTTTTCCTTTTCCTCCTGGGCAGCAGCGCAGTCCCACGGGTGGCGCACGCTCCACTTCCAGAGGGTTTGTAGGGAACAGCCGGCCCCAGGGGATGGGATCCTCCCGCTCCCAGCAAAGCTGCTTTTCTAATGGCATCTGGGGAAAAATCCCAAAATCCCTCGGCGTATTTGGGACAGTTGTAGGGATGCTTGGGTCTGCCTGTGCTGCTGTCAGGCAACACAGGAGTGGAAAAGCTGGAAAAGCTGCTGGAGCCCCTTTCCTGTGTGTTTTCCAGCATTTCGGTGCCCTGCGGCTCCCGGCGCTCCGGGCTGCCCCGCGGGTGGAGGCGTGGGCGCTGCCCAGCGTCTGTGCAATTCCCAGCACAGCCTTTGGAATACGCATTTGGGCTCTTTGGGAGCCACTTCCTCGGACGTTTCACGAGAAAGCTCCAGTTTTGGGGTTTGTGGTTTTCCATATCGGCGGTGAGCGATTGACTGAACCCACGGGACGAGCTCGGAGCTCGGAGCTTGGCGGGCCTGGCTTGGCCTTTGAAGCGTTCCTACCGTGGAATTCTTTCCCAGCGGTGAATGAATGAGGTTTCAGCTTTCCCAGAACGTCCCGCCGTTAAGTTGGGTCTGGGTTTTTTGAGAGGAACGCGCGAGCTCTGTGGTGCCCAAAACCTTCCAGAGGTTTCCCGGATGAAGTTCCCTCGGAAGCGTCGTGGCTCTCCCGGCGGGAGCCCACTTGCTGCGTGAGGAGAAGGGGTTTAGGATCAGAGCGTCTGACGATCCTGAGGGTTGGAAAAGCTCTCCAAGATCTCCAATCCAGCCGTTCTCCAGCGCTGCCACGGCCACCGCTGCCCCACGTTCCCAAGTGCCACATCCACATGGCTTTAAATCCCTCCAAAAATAAGGATTGCGCTGCCCTGGGCAGCCCATTCCAACACCTGACCGCCCTTTCCGTGAGGGAATTGTCCCTGATATCCAAACTGTCCCGTCACTGGATGACCTCAGGCCCACCAGGATGCACGTGGGGAATCACAGATCCAGAATCCCAGAGTCTGGCCTGGGTTCTTCCCAATCATTTCCCAAGGACGAGCTCCACACGCCGTGTCCTCTCTCCTCAGCTGGTCCCTCCGTGCCGTGGAAGCTTCTCCTGCTCTTCCCTACGGATCCTTTGGGAGGAGAAGGGCCTGGTGCGAGGCAGAGCATTGGTATTTTTAGATCAAAGACCAGTTTAATTAAAAGAAAACAAAACGGGAGAGGAGAAGGAGGATTAGAACAATAAGTACATTTAATTTTAGCCTAGCTTGGATTCCTCACAAAGTCAGGGAACTTGGAGCTTGCTTCAGTTGCCTCTGGCTTTCCTAAACAAACACACCGGAGCGGGGCTGGGAAGTTTAAGTAGCACAGAAAATTGCAAAAAGTTGCATTTTAATATTCCAGGAGAATATTAAGGGCTGTTTTACGGGCCAGGCCCTGGAATTAAATTTTAATGCCGTACAAAAACACTCCTGAGGTTGTTTTGGTAGGCAGCTCCTGGAGGAAGGGTCACAGCTGGGGCAGGGTGAGGAGCCCTCTCCAGCCGTGGAGCAGGGTTTGGCGCCAGGATTCCGCTTCTTACGGAATTCTGTGATTTCTTGTGGGATTTTTGCCTGGAGAAGAGCAAGAACAGGGGGAACCTCTTTGATGTTTGCAGCTCCTGGACAGGAGGGTGGAGTGGGGTGGGCTTGGGCTCCTCTGCCGTGTCCCGAGTGAAGGGACGACAGGAAATGACCCCAGGTTGCACTAGGGGAGGTTCAGGTTAAATACGGGAGGTTTTTCCCCCTGGAAGAGCAGTTGGGATAATCCATAGATTTCATTGGAATGAGGTGGTGGAGTCACCAACTCTGGGAGGGTTCAAGAGGCGTCTGGATGTGGCACTTGGGGACGTGGTTTAGGGATGGTCCTGGTGACACCCCAGTGATGGACTCGGTGATCCTCAAGGTCTCTTCCCACCTGGATGATTCTGGGATTCTGGGAATTTCGCCCCAGGCCAAGAGACCTGGATGCCACCACCCTCCTGCGCCCTGGCGTTGGTGATCTGCTCAGTGTGTGTTTCACCCGGGGGAGTGGGTGGGGATGGAGAATTACGGAATCACGAAGGCTGGAAAAGTCCTCCAGGATCCTCAGATCCAGCATTCCTGAAGCACTGCCAAGGCCGCTTCCAGCCCCCTGTCCCCAAGTGCCGCACACATTTATTTTTATTTTATTTTATTTTATTTTATTTTATTTTATTTTATTTTATTTTATTTTATTTATTTTAATTTAATTTTAATTTATTTTACTTTATTTTATTTTATTTTATTTTTATTTTACTTTATTTTATTTTACTTTTAAATTTTATTTTTACTTTATTTTACTTTACTTTTTAATTTTATTTTAATTTTATTTTATTTTATTTTATATCTCATGTATTTATTTTGTTAATATTAATTTAGTTATTTTTATATATTTGTTCATATATTTATATATTATATATTTATTTATATATTTATATATTTGTTACTCGTTTATTCTATATATTTATAATAAATTTATATTATATTATTTTATTTTATTTTATTATTTTTATTTTATTTTACTTTATTTTCTTTTACTTTATTTTTACGTTTATTTTACTATTTTATTTTATTTTGTTTTATTTTATTTTATTTTATTTTATTTTATTTTATTTTATTTTATTTTATTTTTATTTTATTTCTTTCTTTATCTGTTAGTTAGTGCCGTACCCCATACGTGGCAGACCTTTATCAAACCTCAGGCCAGAGGTGGCTCAGTGAGTGGGGAGCAGCAGGAGCCTCGCTGGTGGCTCCTGACGGCTCCACGCCACCCTCACACAGCTCCTGTCCCGGGAGAGCGCGGGAATTGGGGAGCTGGAGTGTCCCTGCTCCATCCTCGAGGGACGAGCGCTCAGCCCTGCCTCTGCTCCTCCTGGACCTCCTGAACCTCCTGAACCTCCTGATCCTCCTGAACCTCCTGCACCTCCACCCTCACACAGCCCCTGTCCCGGGAGAGCACGGGAATTGGGGAGCTGGAGTGTCCCTGCTCCATCCTCGAGGGACGAGCGCTCAGCCCTGCCTCTGCTCCTCCTGATCCTCCTGAACCTCCTGAACCTCCTGATCCTCCTGATCCTCCTGAACCTCCTGATCCTCCTGAACCTCCTGCACCTCCTCCCTCACACAGGAATTGGGGAGCTGGAGTGTCCCTGCTCCATCCTCGAGGGACGAGCGCTCAGCCCTGCCTCTGCTCCCTCCTGATCCTCCTGATCCTCCTGAACCTCCTGATCCTCCTGAACCTCCTGATCCTCCTGCACCTCCACCCTCACACAGCCCCTGTCCCGGGAGAGGACAGGAATTGGGGAGCTGGAGTGTCCCTGCTCCATCCTCGAGGGATGAGCGCTCAGCCCTGCCTCTGCTCCTCCTGAACCTCCTGAACCTCCTGAACCTCCTGAACCTCCTGAACCTCCTGGACCTCCTGATCCTCCTGAACCTCCTGGACCTCCTGATCCTCCTGAACCTCCTGATCCTCCTGAACCTCCTGAACCTCCTGCACCTCCACCCTCACACAGCCCCTGTCCCATCCTCGAAGGACGAGTGCTCAGCCCTGCCTCTGCTCCTCCTGCTCCTCCTGAACCTCCACCCTCACACAGCCCCTGTCCCAGGAGAGGACGGGAATTGGGGAGCTGGAGTGTCCCTGCTCCATCCTCGAGGGACGAGCACACAGCCCTGCCTCTGCTCCTCCTCCTCCTGAATGGGTTCCTTTTCCCACAGCTGAATTTCGGGATTCAGGGAACGTTTCCAGCCTCAGCTCTGACAGCCCGGGGTGACAGTGTCACGTGGACGGGGCTCTGGACAGATTTATGTTGCTTTTCCTTCTCTTTTTCGTGTTTTTGGTTGCTTTTAGATCCCGGTCACTGGGAGGATGTGGGGCAGCTGAGTGCCAGGAAGGAAACCTGGATCCGCTCAGGAGTTGGGATTTGGTTCTCGGGCTCTCTCCATCCGGGAAAGGGCTGCTCTGCCTTGGTGTTATGGAGGTGGGAGGGATGGACTTGACTTAGGAACCAGTTTTGGGTCTGCTTGACTCAAAAACTCACTGGATATCAATAAAAGTTAAAAATGCTTCAGGCTCTGCCTTGAAGCAGCCCTGATCGAAATGCAGGGACCGTCAGGACTGCAGCTCGTGGTGGTGGAGACAAAGATAAACCCAAAACGCTGTGCTGATCCCAAGGAATTGGGAATTGGAGGAGCTGGGGGATAAACTCGGGCTGGGGAGTTCCAGGTGAGGACAGGGAGTCCTGGAGGCCTGGGGTAAGAGCGGAGCTTTGGTGTGGGTGTGTAAATCTGAGTCACGAGCACCAGGACTTGTCTCAAGTGTTTCAAAGCCCTGATCTTTTCCCGAAGTGCTGCTGGGGAGCCGGAAGCGATCCAGGTTTGCTTTTCCAGCCCTCTGGGAGTAGTGGAGGGTGGGAATAATCCCAGTCAGAGGGAGGACAGGAGGAGAAAGCCAGCTGGGAATTAATTCTCAGGAATTTGAGCTACTGTGCAGCGTCTCATGGAGAGGGAGTGGGAATTCCCGGGATTCCCTTCAGCCTCACCTGCCCCATCAGGGCGTGTCCTGGCTGTTGAGCTTTTCCTGGGATTCCTTTATTCCTTTTGAGCTCAGCAGTGCCTTTATGGAAGCGGGAAGTTGAACTCTTTGCTGGGATGGCTTTTAACGTCCCTTCCTCCAGTGCTGGTGTTGGACTCTCCTTCCCTTGCCAGGCTCTGCTTCCCTGCCTTTTCCCATCCCCATCCCACACTTTAGGGCTTTGTGAGCCCTTACTGACACATCCAGGGCTGTTCACGGGAACAAACGGATCAGGAGGACTCCGTGCTCCTTCCCAGCACAATTAATGTCAGGATTCGTTAATAAAGGAGATGCGGACTCGAAGATGACACGATCAATAAGAGCAGCAGCCCGACGCTATTAATTAGCAATGCTATTAATTAGCAATGCTGTTAATTAGCAACGCTCATGCTTTTGAGTCAGCTGAGCGGCTGCTGCACCGGTTTTCCAAAACATTGGGCCATGTAATCCTCCGGAAAACGAGGAATGAGTTGGGAAAAGCACAGCTCAGTTGGGATGACCCAGTGTCACCTGGGCTGCAGGTGGCACCTGGAGGCACGTGCTGGTGCTTCCCTTTCCAGCTGGGAGTTTCATCCCGCTCTGGCACGTGGGATTTTATCTGCTGATGCTTCCCTTTCCACCTGGGAGCTTCATCCCGCTCTGGCACGTGGGATTTTATCTGCTGGTGCTTCCATTTCCAGCCGGGAGCTTCATCCCGCTCTGGCACGTGGGATTTTATCTGCTGGTGCTTCCATTTCCAGCTGGGAGCTTCATCCCGCTCTGGCACGTGGGATTTTATCTGCTGGTGCTTCCATTTCCAGCTGGGAGCTTCATCCCGTTCTGGCACGTGGGATTTTATCTGCTGGTGCTTCCCTTTCCGGCTGGGAGCTTCATCCCGCTCTGGCACATGGGATTTTATCTGCTGGTGCTTCCCTTTCCAGCCGGGAGCTTTTTTTCCACGGAAGGGGACAGCAGGACAACCCCAAGGGACACGTCTGAGACCAAGGACAAAGCCAAGCCATGGTGGTGGTGCCCAAATCCCACAGACCAGTCCACAAATGAGATTTTTAGTGCCAAAACCTGGAACTGGAGGCTCCGCCAGTTTGGATGGAGCTGGGCTTTGGTTAAAAATACATACATTTCCTTGTTGCACTCTGGTTTTATTTTTAACTCTTCAGCAATTTAATATTTTGGAGGTCTGCTTGTACTCCCCCCAACTCCCCCCAGTTTTCCATCTGCTACTGTGATTAATTTAAGGCCCGGCTTTATCCTGCCAACCCCGGAGCAAAGGGAATGGAAACCTTACCTAGATCGTTTGGCACGTAGCAGCAGACGTGAATAACTTTGGAATTTGGGGCGGGAAGAGCGAAGTCCCGCGTTCCTGGAGCCAGGACGGGCTTGGACAGGAGCCCTCGCAGACAGCAGGAGGCTGTGCGGGATCCAGCTGTGCGGGATCCAGCTGTGCGGGATCCAGCTGTGCGGGATCCAGCTGCGCTTCCTCCAGGTCTGTGTTGGGAGGTGTTGCTGAGCAGTCGGAAGCGGCGCGCTCCGGTTTCCTACAGCCTCTCCAGGCAGGATGAAGTGCCGGAGCGTGGCTTTTCCCCCCTCCCCGGGCCTGGAAGCGCCGTGAGGTAGTGGAAAGTTGCGAGTGAGGAAGGTGGGATTGATTTGCCGAGGCTGTGGGAGGAAGGAGCGGGGAGAAGCTGCGGAGCTCACCTGGGCTGGGGCAAAATGGTCTGGGCAGAAGGCTGAGCTGGAACAGAGCCTGGAGAGAGCTGGAAAATAAAGCAGAGATTTATTGAAAGGCCTTTAGGATCCACCTTGGGCAGGACAAGAGCCTGGGCAGGGCTGCACCCAAGGTGGAACCAAAATGGGCACAAAATGGGCACAAAATGGTCACAAAATGGACAAAAAATGGACACAAAATGGACACAAAATGGTCACAAAATGGGCACAAAATGGGCACAAAATGGTCACAAAATGGTCACAGAATGGACACAAAATGGACACAAAATGGGCACAGAATGGACACAAAATGGACACAAAATGGAGCCCCAGTCAGGAGGTCTCACACTTTGATCAGTTTTGTTCCATTTGCACATTGGGGTTTCATTGCCCAGTTCCAGCTCCAGGTTCTGCAGTCCCATCCTCCTTGTTCCTCCCTCCAGCCACCGCTGTTGGTGCTTTTGGGCTGAACACTTGTCCCAGGTGTCCTTGGTGTGCAGCAGGAGCAGGATTTGTTTTGTGTGGCTGGGGTGTGCAGAGAGCTGAGTGACACCGAGTGTGAGCTCAGAGCTGCGCAGAACCTGAAATACATTAAAGTTGCAACTTAAGGCATCAGCAGAAATATTTTTAATTTGGATTGTGTTTGGTAGGAGCCATCCCTGGCAGGACTAGCCAGGGATGGGGATGAGGATGGAAATGAGGATGGATGCAGAGCAGTGGGGCACGAGATGAGGCTGTTTCAGTTGCAGTTCCCACTCACAGAAAAGGGTTTTATGGGATCCTCCTGGAAGCTGGGGATCCAATTAAAGGTGCAGCTCTTCCTGGACATCTGCTCTGCTGGCACAGGGTGTCCAGCTGCACAAGTGGGTGGTGACACAGGGGACACAGGCAGGAGAGGAGAGAGGAGGAGTTCGGATTGTTTTAGGGAGGGAATAGTTCTGCCCGCAGAAGCCTTCAGAGCTCTAATTGGGAAAAGGTGGGAAGGGAAACCACAGCACATAGACCTGTCATTAGCTAAGGAACACTGGGATGTGTGGATCTGGAGGAGCTGGAAGGGGCCAGGAGACGTTGGGGATCCGCAGGGAATAAGAACTCCAGACGACCAATGTGACTCCAGCAAAACTCCTGGAGCCAGTTCAGTAGCCTCTGCCTGGGTTGCTGCTGCCGTGACTGGAGTTACGGATTTGGGAGCGGTGCACTTGGATTCCAGGAGCCGCTTGGGGTGGTGCCATGCAGGGGTGTAAAAAAAGAATCTATTGCTTCCCTTGGAAGTAAAAATACCGTGGTTTAGGATCCAGTTTTCCAGCAGGGAGTGGCTGTTGAGAGTAAGAAAATCCTTAGCCTGAGTTTTAGAGAAGGTGTGGTGTGGAATCATGGAATACCCTGAGTGAGCAGGATCATCCAGCCCAGCCCCTGTCCCTGCACAGACACCCCAAAATCCCACCCTGGGCATCCCTGGAGCGCTGTGCAAAGGCTCCTGGAGCTCTGGCAGCCTTGGGAATGTCACCATTGCCTGGGCAGTGCCCGGCAGCCTCTGGATTAGAGCCTTTCCCTGAGATCCACCCTGAAATTCCGTGGCACAGCTCCAGCCGTGGCTCGGGTCCCTGATCGCGGGGAGCAGAGGTCGGAGCTGTCCCTCGGGAGGAAGCTCCAGGCTGGGATGAGTCTCCCCTCAGTCTCCTCCAGCTGAAGGAACCAAGTGACCCCAAATGCTCCCTTCCAGACCCTTCCTCATCCCCGTGCCCCTCCTTTGGCTGTGCAGCTATCCAGGGCGGTTCTTCCCTTCCCCGTTCCCTCCAGCAGAGATCCGGCCGAGGGCTGGAGGGGCTGTGGAGCGACCCCCGCTCCCGTCCCGCACCAAGGTCACGCTTCCATCTCTTTTTTGGGAAGTGAGTGTGTGCACTTCACCCTGGGCTCACACGCGGTGTCCAGAGAGGATTTTCCCTGCGGGAGAGGGCAGGAATGTCTGGAGCGAGCTGTGCGGAGCAAAGCAGCGCGCTTCCCGTGGCAGGCTGAGATCAGACGGCTTCGTTTGGGGGTGAGATCGCGGCAGCCTGCTGCCTGGCCCTTGTTTTCCCTGTTCCAGGCTCTCACCCCTGCTGAGCCCAGTCCTGCCAAGGTTTCCAGGCAGGTTTCTTGTCCCGCTGCCAGCCGGGGGTGCGTAAGCTGATTAGCTCCAAGGAGATCAGAGCTTGACAAGGGCTGCATTGCAGGTAAACACCGGAGCCTTTCCTCCAGCTGGGAGCTGTGAAATACGGCTCAGCAGTGAGGAATGGCGCTGGAAGAACCCTCAGGAAAAATACCAAGGAGTGCATGAAATGATAAGCAGGGCTGATAAGGTGAGAGACTGAGAGGAGAAGCAAGCACAGATATGATCAGAGCCTGTAAATACTGTCAACATGACAGCAGGGATGAGCAGGAGAAAGATTCCTCGGTATCTGATGGAGAACCAGCTCTGGGAGGAGCCGCCGTGGGAGCAGGAGGTGTGGAGGGGATCCCCAGGAGGAGCAAATCCTCGGCTGCCCCTCATTCCCAAGGCCTGTCCTGGTGCCCACGGACACAGAATCGCCCTTGGCACCAGAGATCCTGCCGGGAACTTCCTTAAATTC
The DNA here is from genome assembly GCF_015227805.2 of Hirundo rustica. NCBI lineage: Eukaryota > Metazoa > Chordata > Aves > Passeriformes > Hirundinidae > Hirundo > Hirundo rustica. Next base: position 1,227,902 of record NC_053456.1, on the reverse strand, counting down.
TGATTTTCCAGGTGCCAGTGGGGTGTCCTGGTTGGCGGATCCCAACAGGCGCTGCCTGTGAGCTTCCCTCCTCTTCCCTTCCCTGGGACGGGGTTTGTGCCAGGAAACGCAGGAAGTCTGGGCAGAGGATGGATCTGGGATGGTTCCAGGGATGTCCAGGACGTCCTGCTGGAATGAATCTGTGTCACACAGCTTGGGAAGGTGCTCCTGGAGTGGGATTTCAGTCTGAAACTCTGATTTTTTGATTCCTGATTTATTGCGGTGTCCGGTGCCACCGGGACTGGCCGGCTCTTCCTCACCAGGAGTGGACTGCCAGAGGCCTGTGGTCCCCAGGGCTTAACTGGGTTAACTGGGGCCAGTCTGGGAATTCCAGCTGGAGCCCAAGAGGTGCTCAGCGGATTCTGCACCCACCACTTGGCCTTGCTGTGCTCGGCCGGGATGATGGGGAACCTTTCCAGACGCGGTGTGTGCAGAGCTCTCCGCGTGTTCCTGGGTTCCATCCAGGGTCCCTGTGTTCCATCCAGTGTCCCTGGGTTCCATCCCGTGTTCCTGGGTTCCATCTGGGTGTCCCTGGGTTCCATCCCATGTTCCTGGGTTCCATCTGGGTGTCCCAGGGTTCCATCCAGTGTTCCTGGGTTCTATCCGGTGTCCCTGTGTTCCATCCAGTGTCCCTGTGTTCCATCCCGTGTTCCTGGGTTCCATCTGGGTGTTCCTGTATTCTATCCAGTGTTCCTGGATTCTCTCTGGCTGTTCCTGGGTTCCATCCGGTGTCCCTGGGTTCTCTCTGGGTGTCCCTGGGTTCTCTCTGGGTGTCCCTGGGTTCCATCCAGTGTTTCTGGATTCTCTGTGGCTGTTCCTGGGTTCCATACAGTGTTCCTGGGTTCTCTCTGGGTGTCCTTGGGTTCTCTCTGGGTGTCCCTGGGTTCCATCTGGGTGTCCCTGTGTTCCATCCAGTGTTCCTGGGTTCCATCCCGTGTTCCTGGGTTCCATCTGGGTGTTCCTGTATTCTATCCAGTGTTCCTGGATTCTCTCTGGCTGTTCCTGGGTTCCATACGGTGTCCCTGGGTTCTCTCTGGGTGTCCCTGGGTTCCATCCAGTGTTCCTGGGTGCCATTCAGTGTCCCAGGGTTCTCTCTGGATGTTCCTGGGTTCTATCTGGTGTCCCTGGGTTTTCTCTGGGTGTCCCTGGGTTCTCTCTGGGTGTCCCTGGGTTCCATCCAGTGTTCCTGGGTTCCATTCAGTGTTCCTGAGTTCTCTCTGGATGTTCCTGGGTTCCATCTGAGTGTTCCTGGGTTCTCTCTGGGTGTCCCTGGGTTCTCTCTGGGTGTCCCTGGGTTCCATCTGAGTGTTCCTGGGTTCCATCCAGTGTCCCTGGGTTCTCTCTGGGTGTCCCTGGGTTCTCTCTGGATGTCCCTGGGTTCCGTCCAGTGTCCCTGGGTTCTCTCTGGGTGTCCCTGGGTTCTCTCTGGATGTCCCTGGGTTCCGTCCAGTGTCCCTGGGTTCTCTCTGGGTGTCCCTGGGTTCTCTCTGGGTGTCCCTGGGTTCTCTCTGGCTGTTTCTGGGTTCCATCCAGTGTTCCTGGGTTCTCTCTGGGTGTCCCTGGGTTCCCTCCAGAGTTCCTGGCTCCTCCAGGAGCCCCAGCACGACAGTCACACTGCTCATTCCGGGACAGGGCTCTTGGGAAAGCCGCCCTTCCCAGAGAGCTGTCCTGGAAGGAGAGCTCACATCAAAGGAGCCAGGAGTGATAGGGATCAAATAATTGCTGCCTCTCCCGTTCCTTCTGCCTCCTGTCACTCACAGTCTGGGATTGTTATCTCTGGGGCTTGGGCAGCAGCAGCCCTGCCTCCAGGATCCCTGTCATCCAGATAAGGTGGTGACTTTTCCAGCCGTTGGAGTAAGATGAGGTGGCATTTCATGGTCCTGTTGGGAGAGGACTGTGCTGCAGCCCCAGCCGACAGTGGGAGGTGTTCCCTCAGGGGAAGGGAGTGGGACCTGGCTGGGGCACGGAGTGGCTGTGACAGCTCAGGGAATCCTGTCCTCTCTGCTGGATGGAGCTGGATGGTCACAGAATCCAAATTGGATTGAAGGGGCCTCAAAGCTCATCCCATGGGCAGGGACCCGTTCCACTGCCCCAGGGTGCTCCAAGCCCTGTCCAGCCCGGCCTGGGACAACTCCAGGGATCCAGGGGCAGCCACAGCTTCTCTGGGAAGCTGTGCCAGGGCCTCACCTCCCTCAGAGGGAACAATTTTCCCCTAAAAACCCCGACACGGGAGCTCAGGGCTGGCCCTCAGCCGCTCACCTCGCGTGTCCCAGCGTGGCCCGGCCCCGCCCTGGGGTGATTCCCCGGCGCTTTTGGGGCCAAAACCAAGGTGGAGAGGGAACATTCCTGGGCACCCCGGGAATCCACAGGGAACCGCTCAGCGGCCGCAGCCGCGCCGCCTGGGGCTGCTCCCGCTGGGTTTGGCTGCGGTCGATCCCTGACGATGTTCCCGTCTCTCCACAGAATGCCATGAACCTGCCTCCCGACAAAGCCCGGCTCCTGCGGCAGTACGACAACGAGAAGAAGTGGGAGCTCATCTGTGACCAGGTGAGGAGGCTCAGGAGAGCCTGTGGGAGATGTCTCCTTCCAGCTGCTCCATCCCTGGGCTGAGCGGGACCTTGCAGGGCGCCGGCTCCCAGGAGTTTCGCGCGCTCCTTCCTCTTGCTCCCTCGTTGGTCGCCGCTCCTGGAGGCCCCGATGGGTTTAAGTCTGTAGGAACACTGATTTACGGGAAGGTTTCACGTCTACCAGACTTGTGTTAAATTTGGTGTGCTGGTTTGAGTGTCTACTGGAACTTTGCTGTTGAGGTAGGATTGGGAGAAAAGTAAAGCAGGCGTGAATTTAAAGGGTATAAAGATAGATTTAGTAACACAGCTAGAAGAAAAGAAATAAGAATCAAAATGAAACTTCCTCTTTTTGGGGAAGAAAAAAATTCCCAATATTCTCCTAATTTTTAAGCTATAACTCAGAAGTGTAGTTAATTAACCAATCTAGCTATCAATCTCGAAACTAGCCAGCAATTATTCTTTTAGTGTCTGCACCAAACCAACACAGGGGGTGACTGCAGCCACCCCAATCCGTGCTGGGGTTCTGCCATTCCGGGATTTGTGTCACGGACGTTTCTCCGTGTCCCAGAGGGCTGTGAGCTCTGTGCCGGCAGCAGGTTGTCTTGAGTGCAAACCCTCTTCTCTCCAAATTATTATAATTCTGCAATTAGGGGCTTTCAGGCAAAGATATGGGAATAGGAGTAATGGTTCTTTATTAGGAATATTAAAAAAAAGGAAAACACCAATGTGGTAGTACAAAAAAACGAACAAGGAAGCAAATAAAGATCCTGGAAAAGCCCTGACAGAGTGAGGGATACGAGCTGGCACTTTGGTGGTCAGGGTGCTGGAAGCAGTCCAAATAATTCCTCCTGGAGTAACAGATGTGGTTCTGTGGAGTAGAGATGGTCCTGTGGAAAGTCCAGTGGTGACAAGATGGGTCCGGTCTTCCTCCGGGAATCCAGTGGAAAACCCAGATCCCTCGTGTCCTTCATTCCCAGTTTTTATCCAGCTGGGAACAGCTGGCTCCTCCCCACCGTGTGGAGCATCTCCCAGTGGGTGATGGAATGTGTCCTGGCACTGGTGGGCACTGATGGCCCATTATCAGGAGATGTCCCCTGGAGGGTGGTGACAGAGACAACAAACACTGCCCCACCTGGGTTTAACAGCTGGGCCATTATCAAGAGGCATCCTCCTCCTTCCCCCTGGAGTAAGGAGGATAAAACATCTCCCAAAAACCAGCTCTCACCGGATGAAGCAGAACACTTTTAGGTGACATAATCCACCGCAGAGGCCAGGCAGAAGCTGTTTGATGCCAGCCTGGACGTGCAGATTCCCACCTCACCGAGGGACGTCCCTTTCCCCTCAGTTTCCACCCTGGATCCCCCAGCTGCTGAGCGCTGCTGGTTTTGCCCTGCGCGGGCTCAGCCTGGGCTCGGGGCGTTGCCCTGCGTGTCCTGCACGAATAATCCCGATCCCGGCGGTGTTTGGCTGCCCCACGGCGCTCCGTGCTGACGGCTGGAGCTGTCACCTCCAGGGACTGTGACCCCCTGTTCACTTCCAGAGGCTGGGAACAGCCTGGGATCAGGCAGTGCCAGCTGCTGAGGCATCTCATCTCCCCCTGAGCTGTGCAGCAGCGAACAGGATGCGATGGACAGACAAGAAAGCGGCGTTTTGAGGGGGAAAAGGAAATGTGCCAAAGGTGGGGCTTGAATCCGGGAGCCAGCAGCAAAATTGGGATGTGCCGTGAAGTTCAGCAGTAGTGGCTGATGAGAATGATCGATCCAGCACCGGGATGTTCCCTTGGGATGTTAACTCGGCAGAACCAGGGTGAGAGTTTGGCAGCAGGTCAGGGACACTGGGATAAATTCATTTATGGGACATTTCCTGTCCTGCTGTTACAGTGGTGGGGTGTCTGAAACAACCATGGAATCCCAGACTGGTTTGGGTGGGGAGGGACCTTACAGCCCATCCAGTTCCAACCCCAGGGACGCCTTCCACTATCCCAGACTGCTCCAAACCCCGGTGTCCAGTCTGGCCTAGGACACTGCCAGGGAGCCAGGGGCAGCCACAGCTGCTCTGGGCACCCTGTGCCAGGGCCTCAACACCCTCCCAGGGAACAATTCCTTTCCTAATATCCCCTCTAATCCTGCCCTCCGGCGGTTTAAATTCATTGCACAGGTACCTTAAAGCAGAGCTTAATAACGAGCTGCTTTTATTCCCATGAGTTTCCCGTGCAGAGGATGTAAAGCTTGAGCTATTTAAAGATTCGGTTTACTGAGACGTTGGGAAACTGCAGGAGCTGCTGCGAGCGGGATTGCGGATTCCTCATCCCCGGCGGTGTCCACGGTTGGACAGGGCTCGGAGCAGCCTGGGGTTGTGTCCGTGCCGCGGCAGGGGTGGCACTGGGTGGGATTTGAGGTGGTTTGTGTCACGGGTGTTGTGCAGAGGTGTGAGCTGGCAGCGGCGCAGGCAGGAGCCGTCTGGTCCCAGGCTGGATGTGCGAATCCCCACCTCGGAGCTGATCCACCCTTCGCAGCTGCTGCTGATTCACTGCCCAGCTCGGGGCTCGGGTAGGAGGGACCGGCAGATGGGAAGGAAATTCGCAGTCTGGAGTAATCGCTGCTCTTAACAGCGCCTTGCACAACTCCGAGTCCACCCCGGGGCTGGGATGAGTCCCTTTTCTGGGATGAGGCCCTTCCCATGCTTTGGAAAGGCAGGGAAGCAGCGCAGGGCTGACGTAACCAGCGCTGTGGAGCCAGCGGCGCCAGGAGCAGGAGGAGGTGAGCAGGAGCCACCTTTCCCGTGTCCGTCCATCCGGGGAGGACAGGCTGCGTCTGTCACAGCTCCCTGATGTCCCCTGCCACCCCTCCACCAGAGCAGCGGGAGCAGGTGGCACCCAAAGCACCAAAACGCAGCGTATGGGGTGTGAAATACTGATATCTGTCCCTGGAGTAGTGGGGGTGAGGGCACCTCCAGGAGCAGGGCTTGTGCAGGGTGATTTCCTTCTAAATGCAGGTTTTAACTCCTGTTTTCCCTTGGTGTCACCCACTACGCCGTTTTCACCTGGTTTTGCTTCTAAATCAATGAGGAGATGAAGCCTTTCTCTCCTGTGCCGGCTTTCGACTTAGATCTGAAAGGAAAAAGTGCCCAGAAGTGGTATTTTCTAAACAATCTGTGCAGCAGATCCTGAATATTTACCTGTGGAGTAGATGGAGAATATCAGGAGCTAATCCCCAAAAAGGAACTCTGGCTTTTGCAAAAATGAGATTCACAAAAGTGGGGAACCGGCTTCATGATGATGATAATAATAATAATAACAATAACAATAATAATAATTAATGTTAATCTGCTGTGAATAGGATTGTGTGCATTGTTTGAATCATCGTAAGGGCTGCTGGGCTGGTTGTGAAGGACTCCTCCCGTGCGGAATTTTCTCTTCCTTTGTTTATGAACCTTCCAAATCATCCCAGCATTGTCCCCAGGGCTTGCTCCGACCTCTCTGGGTGAGGTACAAGGAGGAGAAGAGGGAAGCCAGGAAACCTGTTATCCACTCTGGGAAGGGTCAAGGTGGCCCTCTGAGGGGTTGTCCTTGGGAATGGTCCAGGCAGGGACACGGGTGCCATTTCCCAGCCTGGAAATCCAGGGAATGGGATCCTCAAAGGCTTTTCTGGGTGTCCTGGAGGCCTCAGTCCAGCTGGGTGGCAGGAGGTGCTGCAGAGGGAGGTGGATGTGGAGGGAAGGGCTTGGGGACATCCTGCAAAGTTCTTCATTGCCCTCTAATGGCAAATGGTGGCAGGGGCGTCACCACGGCCTTGAGGTGTGGGGACAGGGGGTGAAGGGATCCGCAGCAAGGTGGTGAGCTTGGCACCCCAAACCTCCTGCTGAGGTGTTTGTAGAACTCCTCCTTTCCTGAAGGACCTCCAGCAGAAGGCAGGTGCTGGCTGTTTTGGGGGCTGGTGGCCAGCGTGGAGCTCCTGGGGTCCTGGGCCACCCCTCAGCTTTGCTTCCCGGGGATTTCCCTGCCCAGGGGATCCATGGATGGCTGATGGAGAAGGGCCTGGGTGAGTAGCAGCGTGCTGTGGGGGTGCTGTGCCACGTTTTGTCGCAAATTCCTCGGTGGAGCACAGATTTCTGCTCAGGAATGTGCTGAGGGGACCGGGAGCCCTTATGGTGCCGTTGACCCTTTCACAGCAGAGATCCAGGGGTTTTTGCCAGTGTCCAAACAAGGATTTTCCATCACTTTTTATGGGCTGCAGAAGCCATTTACAGCTCTGGTTTGAGAGCCTTCGCTTAAAAAACATCGTGTGTTCCAGGGAATCTGCCCTGCTGGGGTAAACAGAGGGCAGAAAATCCTGTGATTTACTGAATTTACTCAAGTTGGACTTTGGGACACTCGTGGCTTCATTCATCTGACCGGGTCACCCTGGGAGAGGAGGCTCAGGGGGGGATCAGGCAGGGAGGGATGGAGAGCTTGGAGATAAAGGCATGGGGAGCCCCAGGCTCGGCGATTTGGGATCGGGAAGGGCTCGGCACCCCTGGGGTCGGAGCGGGCAGCAGCTGGGTCCGGCAGGGAGCTGAGGGTGACCTGCTTTGGCGGGACGTTAATCCCCAGGGACTGGATCATTCTGCCTCCTCATTAGTGCCGGGATGAGCAGCTGCTGTCCCCTCATTCCATAAGGACGCTTCCCAAAGCGACACGTGGTCCTGCTGGGACCGAGCCACCCTCTGGATCTGTGGGAGACGGGCAATTCTGCGCCGCGTTCGAGATGTGTTCGGGACACCGCTCCCCATCTCCTCACCCATCTCCCTCCCCGCTGATCCCATTCCCTGGGGTTTCTGCGCAGCCCGTGGGATTCTGATCCCGAGCGGGATCCCTGTGAATCCCGAGGATGGAACGGCTTAGGGAGGATGACGATGATAACGAGAACCACATATGTGCTAACGTAGAAAAATGCCCTGGATGGTCTGGGGAGCCAGGGGCTGTCGGAAAAGCCGCAATTTCCTGGTTCCAGAATGAATACGTTTTCCAGAGTTGGGTGATCAGGAGATGTGTCAGGTTCCCTGTAGGATCACGTGGAGGAGGAAGTGCAGAAGTCCAGCAGTTCCTCTTGGCTGCTGGAGTAAAGCCCCCGCCAGCCTCCCTTTTTTTCTGTATCCGTCGGAAAAGAGAGTGCTGATTCTGGGAGAGAGAGGCACAGGAGAGGAGGTGTGCTCCTGCAGCCAAGCTTTTCCCTGAATTATGGAATCACGGAGTGGGCTGGGTTGGGAAGGACTTCAGAGCCATTCAGTCCCACCCCTGCCATGGGCACGGACACCTCCCACTATCCCAGAGTATTCCAGCCTGGCCTTGGGCACTGCCAGGGATCCAGGGGCAGCCACAGCTGCTCTGGGAATTCCATCCCAGGCAGGAATTCCCAGTTCCCAATCTCCCACCCATCCCTGCCCTCTGGCAGTGGGAAGCCATTCCCTGTGTCCTGTGCCTCCATCCCCTGTCCCAAATCCCTCTCAGGGTTTAATCCCGGTGAATTCTCCCCGTTCATCCCCCCGCAGGGAAGCGCTGTGCCCAGCTCCTCTCGTCGCTCTCCGCTGCCGCCGTCCTTGTGTCCCTGTGCCGTTCCATCCTGGCTTACAGCACGGATTGTCCAAGTCAGAAAGGCCCTTTGTCCTTGGGAATTAAGCTCGTTTGCTTTGTAGGTGTCTGACAAAGGCGCTGTGGAGTCATTGCTGCTCCCTGCCCGCGTCCTTTCAGCCTGCGGGTAATGCCGGGGCTCACGGCGGTCACGTAGTGGAGATAAAAAAGGGTTTCACCAGGATTTAGGAACTTTGTTGTGTCTGAATGGCTCAATCCAGGGAAGCCACCACGTCCCAGCCGTGATGTCACCCCAGAGTATTTGCTGAGCAAAGTTTGGCCGCTCCAGTCCGGATTTTAGGTTTTTGCTTTTTTTTTTTTTTTTTTTTTTTTGTGTGTGTGGTAAAACTCCCCGACCTCATCATTGAGATGCTGTTAAATCCCGAGTTTGGAAGCAGAGCTGGCCAGGGAGTGGGTGGGAATTGCCAGAAGTGGAGGGGAGGAGCTGACAGGAAAAAAAGCAGGGGATTTTTTAACTCTTCAATTATGGTTTCTGAGGCACAGCAGTGCCTGGGGAAGTGTGGGTGTCGGGATGCTCCCAAGGAGGACCGTGAGAGGATCCCAGTGCATCCCAGGAAGATCGGCCTGCACGCAGCTCCGTTCCCAGTCAGGTTTTTGGGAAGAGGGTGGCTGTGACCACACATCCAGGGTGACTTGGAGGCCTCACTGCACAGCCCCAGCCCTGGCCCTTGCAGCTTCTTAATCAGCCTCTAATATAAAACACTCGGAGCTGGATGAACCAGACAGCAGTCGTGGCCAGGAAGGGGCAGTTTTAGAGGCTGATCCCTCGTAGCTTTCCAAACCAGCAGAAAAGAAACACTCGAAGGGGCTGTAAAAATGCCCAGGAGATGTTTACCACGAGTGGTTTTCGGTCACTCCTCAGGTAAGAGCATTGCTGGTGTTCGCTGTTCGTGGATAAGGCGTTGAAAGTCCTGTAACCCAAATAATTCCACTCCACAGGAATGTGCAGCATCTTCTTAAACGAAGCTGCTGCAGAGATTATTACATAAATGCATAATTACAGCCAGGTTTGCAGGAAACAAACAAAAGCATCCAGTAGCTGCATCCCAGACTGTGAAATGTGCTCCTCGAGTGTCTTTAAACATTTCATTTTGAAGATTCCAGTTAAAACTGGCGGTTTGGGAAAAGCTCCTGTCACTTCAGCAGACGAGGGTGGATTACTTGGGAAGAGAAATGATTCCACAGGAGCAAGAAGAGGACTGGACTGCGCACAGCTCTGTCAGCAGCAGGGAGCTCCCAAAAAGGGGGCAGTAAATGGAGAGGGGACGTGGAGCATTGCTGGGGTGGGGTGCTGCTGGCAGGGGTTGGGATTGCGGGAATTCCAACCCAAGGGGCTCTTCCAACCCAAACCGCTCCGGGATTGCAGGAAATCTCTGAGTGCCCCACGGCGGGCACTGAGGTGAGCCTGGCTCCAAGAACCCCTGAGACAGAGCCAAGAAGAATCCAGGGTGGTGCTGGAGCAGGACAGACCCTGTCGATTTGTCCAGGGGAGAACCCTCAGTGAAGAACTTTGCGTTTTCTGAGCTGTTTTTTGGATAAAATAGGAAATGCCAATTGCAGAGCCGTGTGGAGGTGCACGGGAAAAGAATCCAGCTGTAAAAGAGGAAAGCCATGCGTGCTCTGTGACTTCCAGAGCTCCCACCAGGGCTGGTGGAGCTCAGGGAAGAGGTTTTCCTTCGTTTTTCTCCTGCTGGCCATGATGGATTGCTTCTTTTCCAGCAAGCAGCAAGATAATAACAGGAAGAACTTGTGCTCAGACAGTTCTGGTTACTGGGCAGCAGCGTCCTGTTCATTCTGGAATAACTTTGGGATAATGCAGTCAGAATCTCATCCTGACCTAATGCGGGGAGGTTTCAGACAACACGAACAAAATGGGGAATTTCAGGAGGTTGGGATGAGATCTTTCCTCCAGGGAAAGGGGCAGAAGAACTTGAAGTTCTTCCAAGATCCAAACAGGATCAGAATTTTTGGGAATGCCGTGAGGAGGTTTGCACACAGCACACTGCCCATGGAACAGCTCGTGTTTCGCTGCAGCTTCAGAGGGATAAACTTCCAGCTGGACACTGGGAAAGCAAGGGAAAATCGGGGAGCTCTCAGAAGACAGAGCTGTCACCAGAATCTGTGATCTGGGGCTGAGGGGGGATTGGAGATGGAGTGATCCCTGCACGAGGTGCTGGGACCTTGAGGAATGGCTTCCCACTTGAGGAATGGATCCCTGGAAGTGCCCAAGGCCAGGTTGGACGGGGATTGGAGCACCTTGGGACAGCGGAAGTTTTTTCCCAAGGATTAAAAAGGATTTTGTGTTGGTGCATGCATCTGCTCTCCCGACCCTCCTCCTTCCTCTCCACGCTCCTGCTGAGCAGAAACCCTGGAACTTCAGATGGATGTGCACTAAAATTCAGAATTCCCTCCGAACGGTTAAGGTGTCTTTTTGTACTGTTGATATAAATATCGATATCCATTTAAATCTATTTTATTTGCATGCATAGATTATCCCCTTAGGAATGGAATGTATTATAAACATACATTGTTTAATATGAACGTGGCGCACGAGTTTTCTGCAGTAAATACAGTAAATACAAACGGCTGATGTTTATTCCTGTCTCTTTTCCAGGAAAGATTCCAAGTGAAGAATCCTCCACACACGTACATCCAGAAGCTGAAGGGGTATCTGGACCCAGCAGTGACCAGGAAGGTGAGGAGCATCCTGTTTCCTCCTGCCTGTCCCTCATTCCTCAGCCAGGACGCTCCCGGGGCCCAGGTTCCTTCCTGCCTTTGTGCAAACGCCCTGAAAACTTGCAAGGAGAGGCCAAGAGAAATCGGGAATTTGCTGCAGATTTCCAGCTTGGGAAGCAGAGCAGATGTTGGGAAGGCAAGGACCATCTGACCCGGAGCACAGCTTGTTTTAGTAACGTCGTGTTAAATAACCTGACACGTTGTCTCTGAGCTGGGCTCCAGGCCTGGCTTTGGCTGGACCCTGGTCTGATGGCCCTTGGCTCATCCCTGTCCAGGTTTGGAGTCCTTTTCTCTGGGAATTTGCCTGGCAGAGGCTCAGGGCGGCTGAGTCCACTCTTCATGGGGGTCAGCTCCATGCATGGGGATCAGCTCCATCCATGAGGATCAGCTCCATCCATGGTGACAATTCCCATCCGTGGTGACAATTCCCATCCATGGGGATCAGCTCCATGCATGGGGATCAGCTCCATCCATGGTGGCAATTCCCATCCATGGTGACAATTCCTATCCATGGGGATCAACTCCATCCATGAGGATCAGCTCCATCCGTGGTGACAGTTCCCATCCATGGTGACAATTCCCATCCATGGGGAACAACTCCATGCATGAGGATCAGCTCCATCCGTGATGACAATTCCCATCCATGGGGAACAACTCCATCCATGAGGATCAGCTCCATCCATGGTGGTCAGCTCCATCCATGGTGATCAGTTCCATCCATTGTGACAATTCCCATCCATGGTGACAATTCCTATCCATGGGGATCAGCTCCATCCATGGGGATCAGCTCCATCCATGAGGATCAGCTCCATCCATGGTGACAATTCCCATCCATGGTGACAACTCCCATCCATGGGGATCAGCTCCATCCATGGTGATCAGTTCCATCCATGGTGACAATTCCCATCCATGGGGATCAGCTCCATCCATGGTGATGATTCCCATCCATGGGGATCAGATCCATCAATGGGAATCAACTCCCATCCATGGTGACAGCTCCATCCATGGCCATCCACAGGGATCAGCTCCATCCACAGGGATCAGCTCCATCCATGCTGAGGGCAGCAAGAGCCTCTAAACCCCACCCAAAAACGCAGCAGATCCCAGCAGGTCCTGCCCTGGCCTGGCTCAGCCTCCTTCCCACCGTTCCCACCCGAGGCGGGTTCCCTGTGGAAAACACGAGGAAGGTGCCGGGCTCCCTGTGCTCCCAGCTCGTGTCCTCGGGCACGGGGAGCGCTGGGACAGCGCTGCTCTTGTTGGAGCCTCCGAGCAGGAGCAGGGAACCATTCCCTAGGGAACCCTGACATTTCCCTGCGTGGATTTTTTGCCAGCCCGGTGAACGGGGTCTTTGTGTTTTTCCCTCCGGAGGGTTTTGGAGGTTGTTCCGTGTTTGGCTTCGCTCCGTGGGCTCACATTGGAGCCTTTCTTATCCGAGGGTCCCGTGACAAACGACAAACCCAGAAGGGCCTAAAAATAACCGCCCGGAGTTCCTGGCTTATTCCGGATCACCCGCAGCCTTTCCTCAGCCCCGGCCGACACGGAAAGATTTCCACGGGGACGGCAGAGCTCATCCCGCCGGGATTCTCGCTGGGATTGGGGCGGTGTCGCCGGTTTTGCTCCACCTGGCCTCCAGCCCGTGACATCCAGGAATTCCATCCCAATATCCCACCTGAGCCTGCCCTTGCCCTTCTTCGCCCACCCGGCTCTCGTTGGCCTTGCTCAGAACGGAGAATGTGCCGAAAGAGCTGCTCCAGAGGGATTTCTCCGGCTGTTGTAGCGCTTTTCCATGGGCAGGGAGAAGAGGATGCTCCAGTCCTGCTCCAGATGGGATTGAGGTGCCCCCCTGGCTCTCTGTCACCTCGCTTTCTAAAGCAGAGGGGCTCTGCGAGGGAAAGTTCGGCCTTAAAGCAAAGCTTGGTTTATAAAGAGATGTTTATTTATCTCCAGGCTTTTAATTTCCCTAATCCTTGGAAGCTCCAGGATGTTCCTGGGAACAGAAGGGGTTTCTCCACACGTGTTTTCGCTGACTGCTGGGCTGTTGTTGCTGCATTCCTGGGGATTTAGAGGAGTTCTCAGTCACCTCCTTGTTTTCTTCATTCCCTCTGTGCTGGGTGAGATGTTGATCTTTTTTTAATAGAGCCCTAATTGGGTTTTTTGCTGCTCATTCCATTGCAGAAATTCAGGAGACGAGTCCAGGAGTCGACGCAGGTGCTCCGAGAACTGGAAATTTCCTTGAGGACAAACCACATTGGGTGAGAACTTTTGATGCCTCTGGTTCCGTTTAAATGTTATAGTTTTTATTATATTTTAAAAATATTTATTTATTATTCCATTGTATTTATTATTTAATTATATTTATTATATTTATTATATTTATTATATTTATTATATTTATTATAATTATAATAGTTATTATATTGTTTTTATTACTTTATGACTATTTTATTACTTATTTTAATATCTCGATATTTTTATTATTTATTATTTTTATAATTTATTATTTCTATTTAATTTTAAATTTTATTTATTTGCTTATTTATTCTTTACTGTTTAACTTTTTAAAAAAGTTTTCCGAAGGTGCCTGTCTTTGAGCGAGCACCCCCTTTGCACGGCAATAAGCGATTGATAATTAAAGCCCGATGGGCTTAGCTAAGGGGAGCTGGGCATCCCAGCAGGATAACTCAGCTTTAATCCTTTCCTGATGGATCCCTCCGCGTTTTCCTGAGGCCCGAGGAAAGGCCGGAGTCGGCTCCTGCTCGGCCGGAGCGCGGGGAGCGAGGCGGTGTCCGCGCTAAAAGTAAAGCTGCGGTCAGGGATTTGCGGATCCCCCGTCCCCGCCGCCCCGCAGCTCAGTTCCTGGAGCCTGGCCGGCAACAACGTCACCAGGGTTTATCCACAGAGCACCAAATCCATCCCCAGTGCTGCGCTAGAATTGCCAGAGGGTTTTTATCGGAATTCCCTTTCCCGTCCGCATTCCCAACAATTTCACCTTCCGGCAGGACCAGAAGCTGGTCCAGCATCAGCCAGGGAGCTTTTCCAGTGTTTTTCTCCATCGTCACACGCTGTGTCCAGCTCAATTCCGTCGATTTTTCGGGATTCTGCTGCCATTTGGAGGGAACTGGGGGTATTTTAAGCTGCGGGAGGAATTGCGGTCCCAGTGTGGTGATGGGAACCTTCCTTGGAGCTGCACCATCCCAGGAACTCCTCCCACACCCCTGCCAGGATTTCCCTCCTTTTCCAACACAAGGGATTCCCACCAGAGGCTGGAGGCATCCCTGGACGCTCTTGGATTTAGGATGAGCAGGAGGAACCTCGGTTAAGGAGGGGACAGCGCCGGTGCTCACTTCCTTGGTGCCCCTGGCTGGAGGGATTTTTTTCCCAAAACACCTTTTGTAAAACAGCAGGCTGGTTATTTTGGCAGGGAAGCGTCCGGAGATGTCCATCCCGGTGATCAGAGCGTGTCAGAGGTGACGAATTCCCACTGCAGGAGCCCGGAGCTCCACTTCCCTCCCTGGATTCCCTCATTCCAGCGGCACCCAGCCACTCCCAGGGGATTTGCAGTTGGGGTTCTGAGAAGAGCTGGGGCCGTTCCTTTTCCCCCAGCTTTGCCCCTAAATGGATGGATTTCCAAATTTTTTTTCTTGGCATTTTCAAAGCTTTGGAACGTAACAGACTTCCCTGGATTATCTTGCAAAACCCAGGGGCCGGAATTCGCTGTTAACAGGTGAACACCTTTTGAAAAAAAGAGGCAAAATTACTGATAAATGCAGGCCCCGGGTATCCATCAGAGGTTCTGTTCCTGCTTTTACAGCCTGCTGGAGATCAGGATGAGATAAAAACTGAGCCGAGTCCCGGTGTTAGGAGCCGACCTTCACAGTGCTGCGAGAAAGGAATATCAAGGAATATCGGGACATTTGGAAAGGCGTCTAACGGACTCTTTAAATTCCTCTGAACCATTTTGAAAAAACCCTTTTTTCCCTGAGTGAGTGAGACTCAAAGTGCTGCAGCGGCTCTGTCTCCAGCTCTTCTGAGCATTCCAGGGAATTCCAAAGCCCCAGAAAGGCTCTGATGTCTGAATTTCTCCCGCAGATGGGTCAGGGAGTTCCTGAATGAAGAGAACAAAGGCCTGGATGTGCTGGTGGAATACCTGTCCTTTGCCCAGTATGCAGTCACGTAAGTGAGACATTCCTGGGATTTCCTGCCGGGAAATCCATGGAAATTTGGGAATATTCCTTCATTCCAAAGGGGTTAGAGCACTGAACAGGGCAGTGGTGGAGTCACAATCCCTGTAATTGTTCAAAAAGCGCTTTGGTGGGCACGGAAGTGTTTGGTGGTTCTGGTCTTTTCCAGCCTCAGTAATTCCATGATTCTCAGGGGCCTGAGAGCAGAGGAAATCTTGATGTGAGCCTGGAATCATTTCATCACATCACACACACAAAAAAAAACCCAAAAAACCCCCCCAAAACCCAAAAAGCCTAAATTTAAATCTTGGGATTATTCATCTCTATTCATAGTTTTTATCTTTGGTCTCTGAGCATCTTAGGGGTGGAAACCCCATCCCACAGCGTGTGGGAAGAGGCAGGATTCCTTGGAAACAGGTTTGCGCCTGGTGTCCGAGCCCAGGGCTTTGTGTTCCTGCTGTGTGCAGAGGGGTTCCCACCCTCCCGGCACTGCCCCTGGCAGGCAGGGCTGGCGTCCTGGCACAACTCAGGAGCAATTCCAGGGGCACTTTGGAACTTGGGAAGACTGGAAACGAGGTTTTTTCTGACATCTGGGCCGCTGGGATCAGGTCGAGCTGTTTGGGTCATAAATCCTGACTTGGGCTCTGAAAAACCGGTGTGGAAAATCAGCTTTCAGTGGAGATCCTCAGCTGAGACTTTGTTTTATTGTCGTGGAATCAGCCCAGACTGGTTTGGGGTGGGAGGGACCTTGAAGCCCATCCCTGCCATGGACTATCCCAGGGTGCTCCAAATCCCTTCCAAGCCGGCTGTGGATAATTCCAGGCGTGGGGAATTAATCCACATTCGTTCAGGATATCGCAGCAGATTTTTTTATATTAAAAATATTTTTATATAAAATAAAGAACAAGCCTTAGGGTAAAGATAATTTTAGAGTAGAAACTCAAGCTGGGGAGAGCTGATAATTTATTTTTAGCAAGGCTGCCATCAGATTTACGTCCGTCTCTGCCCAGAAAAGAGATTTGTGGTGGGGTTGCAGGGAAATTTATGAGGGAAAATCCTATGGTTTCAAATGTTACCCACTGGAAAAAACCGTGCGCAGCAAAGAGAAATGTTTGTACAAAGCCTTTCTTCCTAAATTTATACAAATGTACGCAAGGAGCTCGCTGGGTTTTTCCCCTCTCGGACGGGGAACATGAGTAATAACCTCAGGAGCTGGAAGGGGAACAAGCAATTCCCGCTTGGAGCAGCAGAGCAACGGGCAAGGAGTCAGAAATCGGGGAATCTGGGATGGTTGTGGTGATCCTTGAGTGTGCTGGGAGGTTTGTGGGGCCGAACTGGGGTGGAGGAAACCAAAGTGGTGCTTGCACAGCTGATTTCTGGAGGTTCGCTGGGGAGGGCTCCCAGAATTCCCACTTCTTCCTTCCAGGCAGGGATATTCCTCAGGGAGCCGGCAGTGTTGGATTTATTTTATGTTGGGGAAGCTGTTTGATCCCGTTTGGATGTGTCCCAGAGGGATTCAAAGGCCATGGCAAGGCTGGGAATGGGTGGAATCCGTGGTCTTGGAGGGCTCTCCCAGCCTGAATGAACCTGTGGTTCTGGAATTTCCTTCCCCATGGGAAGCTCGTCAGGACTTTTCCACGTTCCTCCAGCACCACAACTCTCCTTTTCCATCATCATTCCACCCGTTGAGATCACGGGAACGGATCAAACCACTCCTGTGATCAGTTGGATTTGATGGTCTGACTGACCCCTCAAAGGGATCTGTTGGATTTGATGATCTGAATGATCCCCCAGAGGGATCAGTTGGATTTGATGATCTGAATGATCCCCCAGAGGGATCAGTTGGATTTGATGATCTGACTGATCCCCCCAGAGGGATCTGTTGGATTTGATGATCTGACTGATACCCCGAGAGGGATCAGTTGGATTTGATGATCTGACTGATCCCCCCAGAGGGATCAGTTGGATTTGATGATCTGACTGATACCCCGAGAGGGATCTGTTGGATTTGATGATCTGACTGATCCTCCCAGAGGTATCAGTTGGATTTGATGATCTGACTGATCCTCCCCGAGGGATCAGTTGGATTTGATGATCTGACTGATACCCCGAGAGGGATCAGTTGGATTTGATGATCTGACTGATCCTCCCAAAGGGATCAGTCGGATTTGATGATCTGACTGATCCCCGCAGAGGGATCAGTTGGATTTGATGATCTGACTGATCCCCGCAGAGGGATCAGTCGGATTTGATGAGCTGACTGATCCCGCAGAGGGATCAGTTGGATTTGATGATCTGACTGATCCCCCCAAAGGGATCAGTTGGATTTGATGGTCTTGGAGAGTTTTTTCCCTTCGCTTTTGTCCTGTTTGGCTTTGTCCAACAATTCTGTGACTCCACCAAAACCCGTGGCGGGAAGGAGAGCTCGGCGCGCGTCCCTTCCTCCTAACCCGGCCTTGGAATTTCCGTTCCCTCGCAGGTTTGACTTTGAGAGCCTGGAGAACAGCGTGGAGAGCTCCATGGACAAGTCCAAGCCCTGGAGCCGATCCATCGAGGACCTGCACCGGGGCAGCAATCTGCCCTCTCCCGTTGGGAACAGCATCTCCCGCTCCGGCAGACACTCCACCCTGCGGTACGGGAGCCTGGGGACTGCTCCTCCCGCTGGGATCGCCCTCGCCCGCCCTGGGTCCCAGCACGGGGGTGCCACGGCAAGGAGCTCGTGGTCCGAGCGGGAAGGAACCGCTCAGGGGCGGCAGCTGGGCAGGAATCGCTTCCCGGGGCAGGATGGGCTCAGGATGTGTTTCCATGATTGAATTCATGTGCTCAGGAATCGCTTCCAGGGGCAGGATGGGCTCAGGATGTGTTTCCATGTGCTCAGGAATCGCTTCCCAGGGCAGGATGAGTTCAGGATGTGTTTCCATGTGCTCAGGAATCGCTTCCCAGGGCAGGATGAGTTCAGGATGTGTTTCCATGTGCTCAGGAATCACTTCCAAGGGCAGGATGGGCTCAGGATGTGTTTCCATGATTGAATTCATGTGCTCAGGAATCGCTTCCCAGGGCAGGATGAGTTCAGGATGTGTTTCCATGTGCTCAGGAATCGCTTCCCAGGGCAGGATGAGTTCAGGATGTGTTTCCATGTGCTCAGGAATCGCTTCCAAGGGCAGGATGGGCTCAGGATGCGTTTCCGTGATTGAATTCACGTGCTCAGGAATCACTTCCAGGGTCAGGATGGGCTCAGGATGTGTTTCCTTGTGCTCAGGATGTATTTCCTTGTGCTCAGGAATCACTTCCCAGGGCAGGATGGGCTCAGGATGCGTTTCTTTGTGCTCAGGATGTATTTCCTTGTGCTCAGGAATCACTTCCCAGGGCAGGATGGGCTCAGGATCCGTTTTCATGTGCTCAGGAATCACTTACAAGGACAGGATGAGCTCAGGATGTGTTTCTTGATTGAATTCCTGTGCTCAGGAATCACTTCCAGGGGCCGGATGGGCTCAGGATGCGTTTCCTTGTGCTCTGGAATCACTTCCAGGGGCAGGATGAGCTCAGGATGCGTTTCCTTGTGCTCAGGAATCACTTCCAGGGACAGGATGAGCTCAGGATGCGTTTCCTTGTGCCCAGGATGTGTTTCCTTGTGCTCTGGAATCACTTCCAGGGGCAGGATGAGCTCAGGATGTGTTTCTTGATTGAATTCCTGTGCTCAGGAATCACTTCCAGGGGCAGGATGAGCTCAGGATGCATTTCCTTGTGCTCTGGAATCCATTCCTCTTCTCCAGAATGTAGCTCAGCATTTCCATGGCCAGGCCCGGGCTCCCATCCCGTGACTCTTCCAGCAGCACATTCCTTCCGTGCTGCCGTGAGGGGGATCTTGGATTCCTTGGAAAGGCCACTTCCCTCCCCACCCCTCACCATTCCACGCTCCACTACCGAGTCTCTCTTTCCCAATATTCCCTTTTTTTTAAAGTTTTATTTATGGAAAAGGCAGGATCACTTTCCCAGGGTCGGCTGACCTCTCTCCCATCCCTTGGGTGTCCCGCTCCAGGCACCACCCTCAGCTCCCGGTGCTGTAACTCGGGATGCAGCTCAGAGCTCTGCATCCTTTGGGGTTTTTTTTTTTTGGTTTTTACGGAATTTTGCTCTGTGATCCTTTGAGCACAGCAGAATCCAGGAATGGAGGCAGTGAGGCCTCACTTGCACGGAGGTGGTTCTGGTTTGCCAGGCCGTGACCTCGGCCCTGGGGTCGACGCTGGGTTCCTCCAAACCTTGTACCTGGGAGATCGAATTCCCAGCCCTCGGGAGTGCAGAGGAGGAGAGCTCTGGCAAAGAAATCCAGCAGGATCGCTTGGCCAGTCGATTTTGGGTGTTTTTTTAGTGGTTTTGGTGCTCTTTTCTCCTCACTTGTTCTCCCAGAAGCGGCGGAGCCCGAGCTGTCAGGTGCTGCCCGTTCCGCCGTGTCCCGGGGAGGAGTGCTCGGGACCAGGAATGCCTAAACCAGGAGTACCTGACGTGTCTCTCCCATTGTTTCTCTTCATTTCCTTCCTCCCCTTCCCCCTCCTCACACCTCCCTGTACTCCCTTCCCACACCTCCATCCCCTTTTCCCGCTGGAACGCTCTCCCCCCACGTCCCCGCGCTCTCATCTCCTCTCGCACCCCCTCAGACCCCTTCCTCTGCCCGACCACCCCGAGCTCAAACGCTGCCACAGCTGCTTGGCAGCCGACTGCCTGTGGAGCAGCTGTTTCCCTGGACTTCCCCGAGCCCCTTGGAGCTCTGCCCACGGGGCTCCGGCCCGGAAAATCCCGTAAGTGCCGCCGCGAGGCGTCCCCGCGGAGCCCGTGCCACGGAGCGCGTGGTGGCCACACGGATCTGGAGAGCTCCTGGAGAGCCCCAGGAGAGCCCCAGGAGAGCCCCAGGAGAAGGGCTGGAGGCTCCAGCACGTGTGGTTATCACCTGGGAATCCCCCAGCGTTAGTCGGCTTCCGTAGAGCGGGATTTTCGCCGGGAGAAGGGAACGGCCAGCGTGGAAGCGGGAGCTGAGTTCTGCTTGTGGTGGTGCAAGTGTCGTGTCTGGTGCCTCAGCTTAGAGCTTCCAGTCCTCGTGCCTCTGGTTTCCCCTTTCCGCTGTAAATAAAGACCCAGCTCATTCCCGGAACCGCCGCGGGAACGGGACCTGACGGAGTTTTCCAGGCAGGATTTTCCTCCTGCCTCCAGAGCCGTCCCAGAACCGGGGCAGCATTTTTGGATTGGGTTTTGGAGGTTTTTTGGTTGTTTTTTTTTTTTCCCCCTCTTAAACCCGCGTTTTAAAATCTGTATTTTTAATATTCTTCTAATCTGGTGTTTTTAAAAAAAACGCTTATTTTTTAAAAAACACGGCTTTTTCTCAAAGGTCCGTTTTTAAAATTGTATTCTTTCAATAGCTGGGGATTATGTGGGTTAAAAAAATAACCCTGAAAGCTAGAGGTAGGTGAGAGATTTTTAAGAAGAGAGGGATTTTTTTTTTTTTTTTAGAATTAAAATGTTTGAATTGTAATTTTATCCTTATTAAATATTTGTGACCTGAAGGAGAATCTTCTCCTCAGAACCAGGCAGGTGCTCAGCTGAGGACGGGGTGCAGGGTGGGGTTTTTTTTTGGACAAAACCCGGGGGTTCTGCCCCAGTTCCGGGTGGTAAATGAGATTTTCGGGACGCGTGGAAATTCCTGGAGTGGTGGAAATTGCGCAGTGGGGGGAAGGAACCCCAGAATCCCAGAGCGGTTTGTGTTGGAAGGGTTTGAACTCATCCCACTCCCCCATCCGAGCTGGGCTGAAAGATTTGCTCCTCCCTCTTGGAGGAGGGAAAAAAAAGAAAAAAGGAGAAGGCTGAGCAAACCTGGGCAGGATAATTGAAAATTCAGGAGCTGGCCTGGGATGGGCAGAGCTCTGTCCGTGCTCCAGGACCATCCAGGAGCAATCCCAGCTCCTGTTAGCCCTGCTGAAGCCGCCAGTTCCCTGCTCCCTGCGTTTCCCTGGCAACTGAGAGGGGTTTTGGGTTGTTTTTTTTTTCCTCAGGGATTTGGGAAACCGACACCAAAATGAGGGCAGGAGGATGAAAAAGGGGGAAGAACCTTTGGGGGTTTCGTTGCTGCTTTTTTGGGAGAGGGAGCTTTGCTGAGAGCCGGGCTCTGCCGTCAGATAAATATTAATGCAGGCTTTGCAGTGTCCCAGCCCATTAGAAATTCCCTTTCTTCTGGGGGAAAAAAAACACCGGAGTTTTCATGTGGGTCGAGCTGAGGAGCTTCAGTTCTTCCTCCAGAATCTGTCGAGTCTGTGAGCAGAGAAGGATCCAGGCAGGTCCGTCCGCGGGCTTTGAGTGTGTTCAGTGATTTAAATCCGGCAGGGTTTTGGGCGCTGCACTCCTGGAGCTGGGCTTTGCCGCTGACACTTGCCCGGCTCAGGGGAATTCATAGTTTTGGCAGATGCCTCCTAATTTACCAGAACATCTCTGTGAGCAGCCCCAGGAGATCGCAGAAACCCCAAACTGCTGGGATCGACCAAAACCTTCCCTTTCTGAAGGAATTTTTTTGCTGTCAGCTGGTGCCAACCCCGGAGTTTCCAGCCCACCACCAGCATCCCCAAAATCGCTGGGGATGGAACCCAAACCTCCCCAGCCCTGAGGGATTTCAGCTTCTCCTCTCTGTGAGACCCACCCTGGGCTGCCCTGCTGGGAGCCAGGGGAGAGCAGGATATTTATTAACTGCTAGGAAAGGTGAAAGTGATGGGAGGAATCAGCTGAGATTGGAATTGAGCTGGGCCGCTCAAGGTCTGCACCACTGGACTGGGTCCTGGGATTCCGGAAGGGTTTGGGATCCAATTCCAACCTTCCTTCCACCATCCCAGGGTATTCCAGCCTGGCCTGGGACACTGCCAGGGATCCAGGGACAGCCACAGCTTCTCTGGGAATTCCCAATTCCCAGTCTCCCACCCATCCCTGCCCTCTGGCAGTGGGAGCCATTCCCTGTGTCCTGTCCCTCCATTCCTTGTCCCCAGCCCCTCTCCAGCTCTCCTGGAGCCCCTCCAGGAGCTCTGAGCTCTGCCTGGATCCTTCCCTTCTCCAGGGGAACATTCCCAGCTCTCCCAGTTTGGCCTGCAGAGCTATGGAGAGGTTTAGGAGGGATCCTCTCAGCTTGGGGAGATTCCATCCAAGTGTTGGATCCAAGGTGAAATTCCAGGCAGGTCAGACCCAGTCCTGGAGTATCCTTGCTGCCCAGTTCTGTTTCTCCAAGCACCTGGAAATACCCAAATCTGTATTTGTGGTCATTTTCATTGTTTAAGGAGACCTCTCCCCATTTCTTAGAGCTAACAGAACCGGTGGATGCTTCAGTTCTGAAATTCAGGGCTTCACCAGCCGCTGAGGAAATTATTTTTCTTCCAACAGCGGCGTGATAAAAATCTCATTAATCTGATTTAGAACGTATGGAAAATCCTTCTGCAGCCCTGGATAATTTAAATCTGAGCTAAACCAGTGCCGGAACCACCAGTGTGGGACTAAAAACACTTTAAAACATTTTCTTTTTTTCTTTTTTTCTTTATTTTTTTGCCGTGTTTTTCCTATTTTGGTGGGATGGATGTGTGTAGCTGGCAGGTCTGGGGTGGTGGGCGCTGTCCAGGTTCCCAGTTTGAGGTCTCTCAGCTCCTGGTGGGAATGGGGGAGGGAAATCTGGGCCAGGAGCCATCCCTGAGCTCGCTGTGGGCGCAGAGCTGATCCCAAATATCCAGCACAGCCTCCTCCTGTGCCGCTCCCAAAATTCAGCTCCAAGCGCTCATCCCAAACTGGGTCACGTTTCCCGAAATGCTGCAGTGCCCCGAGCTGATGGATTCATTCATATTTATGGGTGGAGGAAAAAAAAAAAAAAAAAAAAAAAAATCCGAAAAAAATCTCCTTTGACGGAATCCTGCTTTGAATTTGGGGATTCCTTTCATCTTGCCACGGCTGGGAAGGAGAAGCCCGGGGCAGGGATTGTGGAAAGCTGGGAGTTGTGGGCACAGGGAGCAGCCAGCCCTGGTGTGGGACCTTGTTCCTCTTGGTTTGTGCGTTTAGAAAGGGGGAATTTGCAGGGATGAGCCGGGGAGTCGCAATAAACCAGTGTGGTGTTCCCTGTTCCTGCTTTTAGAGTGGATTTCAACAGGGAATTTGCAGTGGTGAACCAGGAAGTTACAAAAACTGTTGTGGTATTATTCCATGTTCCTGCCTTTATCATGGATTTAAACAGAGGGAATTTGTAGGGATGAACCAAAAAGTCACAAAAAACAAGTGTGGTATTCCCTGTCCTTGCCTTTTTTGTGGATTTAAGCAGGGAATTTGCAGGGATGAACCAGGGAGTCACAAAACCTGGTGTGATATTCCCTGTTCCTGCTTTTAGAGTGGATTTCAACAGGGAATTTGCAGGGATGAACCAGGCAGTCACAATAAACCAGTGTGGTATTCCCTGGTCCTGCTTTTAGAGTGAATTTCAACAGGGAATTTGCAGTGGTGAACCAGGAAGTTACAAAAACTGTTGTGGTATTATTCCATGTTCCTGCCTTTATCATGGATTTAAACAGAGGGAATTTGCAGGGATGAACCAAAAAGTCACAAAAAACAAGTGTGGTATTCCCTGTCCTTGCCTTTTTTGTGGATTTAAGCAGGGAATTTGCAGGGATGAACCAGAAAGGCACAATAAACCTGGTGTGGTATTCCCTGTTCCTGCCTTCATCATGGATTTAAACAGGGAATTTGCAGTGATGAATCAGGGAGTCACAAAACCTGGTGTGGTGTTCCCTGTTCCTGCTTTTAGAGTGAATTTCAACAGGGAATTTGCCGGGATGAGCCGGGGAGTCACAGTAAACCAGTGTGGTATTCCCAGTTTTCTTGGGAATATTCCCTGTCGCCTGTGCTGGCGGGAAGGGCTGAGGTGCAGCCGCTGCTGGAGCCAAACATCCGGATTTTTATCCTTGCCAGGACCTTTTCCTCCTTTATTCCCACCAACATTTTCTGCTTCTCCTCTGGAAAACTCCTGCATCCTCCCCCGGTGGAGGGACATTTCCCCTCCCTTTCCTTCCACTCCCTAAAAACAGTCCCGTGCTGGATGAGAAACGTTTGGATTTTTGGTTTTTTCCCCGCAGGTACAACACCTTGCCAAGCCGAAGAACCCTCAAAAATTCCCGATTAGTGAGCAAAAAGGACGATGTGCACGTGTGCATCATGTGCTTGCGGGCCATAATGAACTACCAGGTGATTCCCTGGAATCCTCTGGGCGTCGGGGAGGGAGGAGGCGGGAGCTGGGTGGGGGATTTTTTTTCAGGTAAAACCGATGGAAATCTCGAAATCCTCACGAAATGGGAAGGAAGGAGACGGAATCCTGGGATTTAGGGATTTAGGGGAAGGGTAGTGAGAGCCTGGACGTGTTGGGTCAGCTCCTGTTCGTTAGACCTGCAGCTAATTAGGTTATAATTAGTCTGGAGCTCGGTAGTAACACTCCAAAAGAGGAGATTTTTAGAGGAGATGGAAAATCCAAGTTTTCCCTCTTACGGCAAAGCCCTTGGGATAACTGGGAATAACCCCCTAGACTGAGCTCATCCTATTTTCCCGAGCTTTTTCTCTCTCCGGTGGGGTGCTGGGATCATGCAGCACGCCCTGGCAGCGCCGGGAATTTGGGGAATCTGCTAGAACCAGGAAAAGCCGTGGATAACGCCAGGAGGAGGAGTCGGGAGGGGTCTGTGGGAGCTCCATGTGCAGATTCCAACTTGGACAATGGATGGGGCACGCTCAAACAGGGATTGGGGGAGGAAGGAAGGGGCACAAGGGCTGGGAGCGGTGCAGGAGCAGCTCTTGGAGCCTGTGGGTTGCTCCGTGGCCAAATCCAGCGCTTCCAACGCCGCTCACGGCAGGGAATCGTAAAATCGTGGAATACGCTTGGAGGTCGTGACGGGCGGTGGGAGAATGAAATATTTTTGGTTTTTTTTTTTTTTTGCGGGGGGAGAAGCTGCCACGGGATCTGGTCAGGAAGGTGGGATTTTGGTGGGATTTTGTTGGGATTCTGGTGGGATTTGGTGGGATGCTGGTGGAATTTTGGTGGGATTTCGGTGGGATTCTGGTGGGATTCTGGTGGGATTTTGGTGGGATGCTGGTGGGATTTCGGTGGGATTTTGGTGGGATTCTGTTGGGATTCTGGTGGGATTCTGGTGGAATTTTGGTGGGATGCTGGTGGGATTTTGGTGGGATTCTGGTTGGATTCTGGTGGGATTTTGTTGGGATTCTGGTGGGATTTCAGTGGGATGCTGGTGGGATTTTGGTGGGATTCTGGTGGGATTTCAGTAGGATTTTGGTGGGATTTCGGTAGGATTTCAGTGGGATGCTGGTGGGATTTTGGTGGGATTCTGGTGGGATTTTGGCAGGATTTCGGTAGGATTTTGGTGGGATTCTGGTTGGATTCTGGTTGGATTCTGGTAGGATTCTGGTGGGATTCTGGTGGGATTTCGGTGTGATTTCGTTGCCGGGCTGAGGCAGGGTTGTTCCCTTCTCCTCCCAGTACGGATTCAACATGGTGATGTCGCACCCTCACGCCGTTAACGAGATTGCGCTGAGTTTGAACAACAAGAACCCCAGGTAGGCTCCTGCTGCTGGCAGGCTTTAGCGAGCAGGTGAGTAAAGAGGGCTTGGGAAGTATCCAGAGGGGGATTGGTGGGAAGAGCCGGGCTTTGCTCTGGCTCAGCTGGAGCCTGGAGCGGTGCGGATGGATTCTGCCCTCGGGAGCCGCTGCTTCTCCAGCGTTAATTACGGCTTCAGGCTGAAGGAGGGTGGCTTTAGGTGCGATGTTGGGAAGGAATTCCCGGCTGGGAGGGTGGGGAGGCCCTGGCACAGATTCCCAGAGAAGCTGCGGCTGTCCCTGGATCTCTGGGAGCGTCCAAGGCCAGGCTGGAGCAGCCTGGGAGAGTGGGAGGTGCCCCTGACCACGGCAGGGGTGGCACTGGATCATCTTTCAGCCCCTTCCCACCCAAACCGTTCCGGAATTTTGGGGATTCAGCTGAAATTTGCCTGCTGGGGCCCTTCTGCAGTGCAGGGAAACCCCACTGGCAACGAGCAGCCTGTTGTGGGATTTTCCTGAGGAGAGGGGAAATCTTCTGCAGGAACCGTTATCCGAGATCCTTGGCTCGGGATTCCTCTGGGAGAGTTTCATTCCTGTCCTGGGCCAGGAGGCAGGTGCTGTAACTCCTGGGTGGTGTCCCTCCTGTTCCACACATCCCTGTGAGCCCAGCCCCAGCAGATCCCGGAGCTCTGAGCCTTGGCAGGTCCAACAATCCAGCTGTGACACGGAGGTGTTTCCAGGGAAAGGTGGAACAGGGGGATGAGCTGCTCACCAGCCCTGGATGTGTTTTCCCAGCCTGGGCCGAGCAGGAATCCTGTCCTCAGGGAAGAGCAGCTTCTTCCTTCTTTCTTCTATTCAGCCCCAAGTCAGCGAGCCAAGAATAAATGGGAAGTTTGTTGTTTTTATGATTTTTTTTAAAATAATTTTTATCATCATTTTTTATCATTTATCATTTTTTATCATTTTTCCTGGAAATCAGGGGAGGAGCCAAGTTTTCACTCTAGGAAGAAGTGGGTTATTTCGGTTTTGGTGGATTAAAAAAAAACGCTTTAAAACCAGAGTGACCTGAGGGCTGAGCCCTGCTCAGACCCCAGACTGGGTTTGGTTTAGCCCAGGGGAGCTGCTGGAGAGCCCTGAGGTTTGGGAGCTCAGGGTTGGCCGGGATGTGCCAAGGGGGAGCAGCAGCTCCAGGGAATTCTGCTCATCCCAGAGGTGTGGGCAGCACTGGGGACTCCAGTCCCAGGGATCTCCATCCCCTCCACGGGAATATTGCAGCAAATCCCCGCGACAGCTCCTTGAGCCTGAAAAACCCTGCAAGTTCTTCTCGTGGCAGGAGGAAAACAAAAGCAAAAAAACAGACCAAACCCTGGAGGAGGCAGAATTGAACATTCCATTTAAAATTTCCTAGGGAAGGGACCATTTTTTCTGGTTTCCAAAGATACCCTTGACCCTTTGAGAGCCCACAAGGTATTTCTTGTTCCGTAACATCTGCTTGGAGTCGCTGCTTGAGCATGGGACTAATTTTTTTCCTGTGTGTGTGCATGGTTTGCCTCTGCTCAGAGCTCAGCTGCCCAGAAAGCCTTTGGTTTTCCAGGAACCCTGGAAGGAAATGGATTACTTCCACGAGGGTTACACCGAGTTTGCTGCATGTCCTTTCCCTGGGTGATCTCGTTTTCTCTCTGTTTCGGCTCAGAGCCCTGGTTTTTGAGGAGAAGGATGAGCTCCAGCAGCCTGTGTTCCTGCAGTGAGCTGTGTGTGTGTGTGGGGAAGGGGCTAGGAACGCAAATCACCACGGAGGATAATCCAGAGTTGTGCCAGGGAAACCGCAGATGGGAATTTCTCAGCTCTCCCCTTATAAAAACCCTGCTCCAGGGGAAGCTGGGGGTGCCAAGCTGCTCCTCCAGCTGCCTGCAGGGAATTCCCTGCGAGCGCTGCCTTTGCCAGAGTCCTGCCAGCGCCTTCTGGCTTGAGTTTCCAGCTCGGGATTTCAGTCCCCGCATGGTTTGAGGAGCTTTGGAGCTGCATGGTCCCGGGAGAGGCGAACCCCCCGGCGCGGCGCCGTGCACCTCGCAGGGGCGTTCATCCCCGGGGCTGCAAGCACACGGGGCCAGGCTCCGGCCACCAGCTCTCCCCTCGGGCAGGGAGCAGCTGGAGCAGGTGCTGGCCCTGAGCGCGTCCCTCTGTTTTCCCCGCAGGACGAAGGCCCTGGTGCTGGAGCTCCTGGCGGCCGTCTGCCTCGTGCGAGGGGGCCACGAGATCATCCTGTCTGCCTTCGACAACTTCAAGGAGGTTCGTGGAGCTGCTTTAGCGAAACCCGGCTGTCCTCGCTTCCCTGGAGCCTCCTCACCCGGCTCAGTTCCCTCCAGGAAGGGTTCTCCACCAGCTGCAGGTTTCCCCCGGAGCGCAGCGTCCGCTCCGTCGTTTTCCTGTCGGTGCTGTGATCCCAAGGAGCTGTAATTCCAACAGTTCTTCTCCCCAGCTGCTCCCGTGGCAGGCAAAGGCAGCTGGGATGGGATATCCCAGCCAGGAGCTCCCTCAGCAGCATTCCCAGCCCTTCCCTGCTTCCCGTGCCTTTGGGAGAAGCAGCTCCGTGGTTTCATCCATGTTGCAGGAGGAGCAGAGGGAGCTGTGGGACAGCTTTGGGATGCTCCAGGTGCTGGGAGCTCCCCTGGGATCCAGACTGGGATGTGAGTGGGACAGAGAGCCAGGAATAACCCTGGCTGTGTGCAGGGAACACTTCCCAACAGCTGCCGTGCTGTTTTATACAAAGACATCCCAGAATAATCGGCTTTGGGATGTACTCATGGCACCTCTGCGTGGGAAATCATTTGGAATTTGCAAATAAACCCAGGATTCGGGTGCTTTGGAAGGAAACCCAGAGCTGAGGAGCTTTTTCTGAAGGTGATCCCTTAGCTTTGAAGAATCTGACGTGTTTTGCTCCAAGGCAAGAAGAAAAGCCAGGAAAATAAACTGGGATTCAGCAAATCCAGGCAACTTTTGGGAAGGCTGCTGATGGTTGCAAGGATTTATCTTCACTCCTCCTTTAGCCAGGGATAATTTGCTCTTTTTTCCCCCTCCCTGTCATTTGGGTTTCTCCCTGATTACAGAGAAGAGCCAGCTCTGAGCTGTGGCACGGCCTTGGTGCAATTCCACCCGTGGATAAGATCCAGCTTTTAAGCAGGAAAGAGATAAAAAGAGTCCTTTTGCAATTATAAAAAGATTCCTTCTGTAATCACAAACGTGCAAGACTGGGCACCCGAGGCTCCTCAGCCTCACACGTGGAATTATTTAGGACGAGGGATGTTTTGGCAGGAGGGAACGCGGCTGGAGAGGGTCTGGACGGGCAGAGGAAGGGCCCTGGAGCCTCAGTGTGGGGCTGAGGGCAGCTGCGGTGCTTGCTTGCAGGTGTGTGGGGAGAAGCAGCGCTTCGAGAAGCTCATGGAGCATTTCAGGAACGAAGACAACAACATCGACTTCATGGTGAGCGGTGTTTTCCGGAAACGGGCTGAGTTTTCCTGAGATGCGCTCCCAGCCCCGGGAGCGTGCTCGCATCCCGCTCCTGGGGCTCCTGTTCCGGGGCTGCTGCCGTCCCAGCTGCTCTGGGCAGGGCTGGGCTCACCCGGGGCTGTCCTTGCAGGTGGCCTGCATGCAGTTCATCAACATCGTGGTGCACTCCGTGGAGGACATGAACTTCCGAGTGCACCTCCAGTACGAGTTCACCAAGCTGGGCCTGGACGAGTACCTGGATGTGAGTGTGGGGATCCCCCCAGCCCCTCCCCGGAGCCCTCACCCCACGGCTCCTGGGCTGTGCCGCGGCTGGAGCGGGGCAGGGAAGGGCTGCAGCCAGCTGGAATTACAGCCCGGAGCTAAATCCGGAGCCTGATAACAAAGGGAGGATGAACCACAGCCGTCCGTCCTCGCCCTGCCACGTCCCCACGGGGCTCCCTCCTTCTCCGGGCTGGAGGAGTCTCCTTGGGGATTCTCTGACAGCCGGGAGTCCCCTGGTGCCTGTCAGAGGGAAGCTGCTTCTTTGTTTCCCCTTTCTGGTTTCCCGTGGGATCCCGGAATCGTTTGGGTTGAAGGGACCTTCGGGAGTTCCTCAATCCCCCCCTGCCATGGCAGGGACATTTCCACCATCCCAGGCTGCTCCGAGCCCTGTCCAACCTGGCCTGGGACATTTCAGGTGCTGGGGCAGCCACAGCTTCTCCAGGCAGCGTTTCTCTCCCTTTCCTTGGGAGCACATCCGTGGAAACGCTGCTGCTGTGGGCATGGGAGTGACTTGTCCCTGCTCCGTGTCCCCCAGAAGAGGGATTTGGGGTCTGTGGGATGTTTGGACACGGCTGCGCCGCCCACGGGGGTCTGGGGGTGGCTCTGGGGAGTCCAACCAGGCAGAGCCTTTCCCAGCAAACACAGAGGAGATCATGGAACGGTTTGGGCTGGAAGGGGCCCTAAAGCTCTCCCTCCAAGCCCTTCCATGGGCAGGGAAGCTGTGGTGTCCCCTGGAGTGACAGAGGATAAGAGCCTGCAGAACGGAACTGGGGATGTTTGGTGTCCAGGGGGTTTCCCTGGGTGGGGGAGGCGCCCTGAGCTCCCCCAGTGCCCGGTGTCACTTGTGTCACCTGTGTCCCCTGTGTGTCCCCTGTGTCTCTGTGTCCCTGTGTCCCTGTATCCATGTGTCCCTGTATCCCTGTGTCCCTGTATCCCCTGCATCCCCTGTATCCCTGTCCCCTGTGTATCCCTGTGTCCCCTGTGTCCCTGTGTCCCTGTATCCCTGTGTCCCTGTGTCCCTGTATCTCTGTGTTCCCTGTATCCCTGTGTCCCTGTGTCCCCGTGTCCCTGTATCCCTGTATCCCTGTATCTCTGTGGTCCCTGTATCCCTGTGTCCCTGTGTCCCTGTACCCCTGTGTCCCTGTATCCCTGTATCCCTGTGTCCCTGTGTCCCTGTGTCCCTGTGTCCCTGTATCCCTGTGTCCCTGTATCCCTGTGTCCCTGTATCCCTGTATCCCTGTGTCCCTGTATCCCTGTGTCCCTGTGTCCCTGTATCCCTGTATCCCTGTATCCCTGTGTCCCTGTGTCCCCGTGTCCCTGTATCCCTGTATCCCTGTATCCCTGTGTCCCTGTATCCCTGTATCCCTGTATCCCTGTATCCCTGTGTCCCTGTGTCCCCGTGTCCCTGTATCCCTGTGTCCCTGTATCCCTGTGTCCCTGTATCCCTGTGTCCCTGTGTCCCTGTGTCCCTGTATCCCTGTATCTCTGTGTCCCTGTATCCCTGTATCCCTGTATCCCTGTGTCCCTGTATCCCTGTATCCCTGTATCCCTGTATCCCTGTATCCCTGTATCCCTGTGTCCCTGTATCCCTGTATCCCTGTGTCCCTGTGTCCCTGTGTCCCCGTGTCCCTGTATCCCTGTATCCCTGTGTCCCCGTGTCCCTGTGTCCCCTGTATCCCTGTGTCCCTGTATCCCTATGTCCCCTGTGTCCCTGTCCCCCCGTGTCCCTGGGCTCTGCAGAAGCTGAAGCACACGGAGAGTGACAAGCTGCAGGTGCAGATCCAGGCCTACCTGGACAACGTCTTCGACGTGGGGGCTCTGCTGGAGGACGCGGAGACCAAGAACGCCGCCCTGGAGAGGGTGGAGGAGCTGGAAGAAAACCTCTCCCACGTGAGTGGCCCACGGTGCCACCGGGGCTCCGGGGGTCTGGGGGCAGGTTCCCTTGGGAAAAGCCTCGGGATTGGTGGGAGAAACTCTGAACCGGGGAAAAAATCAGACACCGGTTGTGCTTCCAGGAGGGTTCACCTGGCACAGGGAGAGCTGATTTATATGGAAAATTCCAACTCCTCAGCAGAGCAGGCCCAAAGTAGGGGAGAAAACATCCTGGCTGTGCTTTGAACAGCGGCTCAGGAGGGAAGGGGCTGGAAGATCCTCTTGTGTGGATGCTCGGGGCTTGCCATCCCTAACCTTGTGTCAGTTCCTTTAGGCTGGAAGGCTTGGCATGGATTTCAGGAAAAAATTAAAAAAAAAAAAAAGGGGGATTTTCCTACTTTAAAACTGAGAAAAGGCTTTTCCTTCTCTCACCATCCCTGTATTCCCATCACTTGGAGAAAATGGTGTTCTTACCTCTGTGTGCAGTGTTTGCCCCTCCGAGGTGTTGTAGGAGTCAGGGAACGGTTTGGGCTGGAAGGGGCAATAAAACCCAGCCAGTTCCACGGGCACGGACACCTTCCACTATCCCAGGGTGCTCCAAGCCCATTCCAACTTGATGTCTCCCATCTCAGGCAGGAGTCTGTTCTCTTTCCAAGGAAAAGCTTCAAGGGTTTCCTGGAATACCAATAATTTATCCCAGGAGTGATCTCTTATTTTGGTGGCTAACCCCCCAGTTTTCCTGTTATTTATGTTTAATCCATTTCCCTTTTGCTGGGTAGTTATCTGAAAAACTCCAGGATACAGAGAACGAAGCCATGGCCAAGATTGTGGAACTGGAAAAGCAACTTATGCAAAGGAACAAAGAACTGGACGTGATCCGGGTGAGCGGGGTGGGGAGGGCCTGGATGGATTCAGGATGCAGGGATCTGGGGCAGGGGAATTCTCCTGGCTCCCCAGTACTGAGCCTGGGGCGGATTTCAGATGGAATTATTTGTGTGTGCACTCAGGGGATGGACAGAATTCCCTCTGGATGTGCCAGGGATCACTGAGTGAGATGGACTCATCTCATTCCCGAAGTCTGGAGCATTCCAAGTGGGAGTTCCGGACCTGTGGAGGTCCCGGAGGGTGGGAGAACCCGGAATTTCTCAGTGGGAGCTGCCCTGGGCATGGTGCAGTGCACTCCCCTCTCTGGATCAGGCTGTTCCGATCCTGCCCTTGCAGTTCTGACTGCACATTCCCTGTTCCCGTGTCGTTCCAGGAGATCTACAAGGACGCAAACAGCCAGGTGCACACCCTGAGGAAGATGGTGAAGGAGAAGGAGGAAGCCATCCAGCGCCAGTCCACGCTGGAGAAGAAGATCCACGAGCTGGAGAAGCAGGGAACCATCAAGATCCAGAAGAAAGGGGATGGGGACATCTCCATCCTCCCGGTGGCGCTGGGCTCCGGGGCGGCTCCGGCGGGAGCGGAGGCGGTGCCAGGGCCCTGTGCCACTCCTGGAGCCGCCTCCTCGGTGCCACTGCCCCCGGCTCCGCCGCCCCTGCCCGCCCTGCCCGGCTCACCCGAGCCAGGTGAGGAGCGGGAGGGAGATCCCAGCTGGGTGGGCACTGGGATGGGCATTCCAAACCTCCATGGACAATCCAGTGCCTGATCCCAGCTGGGATTGGCACAGGGATGGGCATTCCAAACCTCCATGGACAATCCAGTGCCTGATCCCAGCTGGGTGGGCACTGGGATGGGCATTCCAACCCTCCGTGGACAATCCAGTGCCTGATCCCAGCTGGATGGGCACACGGATGGGCATTCCAACCCTCCGTGGACAATCCAGTGCCTGATCCCAGCTGGGATGGGCATTCCAACCCTCCATGGACAATCCAGTGCCTGATCCCAGCTGGGATGGGCATTCCAACCCTCACTGGGCAATCCTGTGCCTGATCCCAGCTGGGATGGGCATTCCAACCCTCCCTGGGCAGTTCCAGTGCCCAGCCACCCTTTCCATGGGGAAATTCCTGCTGATGCCCAGGCTGAGGCTGTTCCCTCTCCTGTCCCTGGAAGCAGAGTGTGCCCCCACTTGGCTGCCTCCTCCAGGGGAACAATTCCCATCTTTCCTGAGGCGTTCCAGGTGCTGAAGGCCTCTGGTTCCTCAGGGCGGGGAGGGGACGTGGGGCCATGTTGTGACTCTTTCTCTGTGCCCCTTCACCCCGTGCCAACTCCATTTTCCTTCCATCCCACAGTGCCCAACGGCCCCGTGGCGGTGCCTGTGCCACCTCCACCACCTCCTCCTCCTCCTCCTCCTCCTCCTCCTCCTCTGCCGGGCCCGGCTCCGGACGCGGCTCCGGCGGCTCCGCTGCCCCCTCCGCCCCCGCCCTCGGCTCCCCCCCTGCCCGGCACCGCCTCGCCCACCGTGGTCTTCAACTCCGGCCTCGCAGGTACAGCTCCCTCAGGGCAGGGCAGGGCAGGGCGTCCCAGAGCTGGGGAACAAACCCCATTGCTCCAAGATCCCATTGCTCCTAAACCCCGTTGTTCCTGAATCCCATTGTTCCTAAATCCTGTCGTTCCTAAATTCCATTGCTCCTAATTCCCATTGCTCTTAAATCACGTTGTTCCTAAATCCCGTTGTTCCTAAATCCCATTGTTCCTAAATTCTGCTGTTCCTAAATTCTGTTGTTCCTAAATCCTGTTGTTCCTAAATTCTGCTGTTCCTAAATTCTGTTGTCCCTAAATCACGTTGTTCCTAAACCTCGTTGTTCCTAAACCCCGTTGCTCCTAAACCCCGTTGTTCCTAAACCCTGTTGTTCCTAAACCCCATTGCTCCTAAACCCTGTTGTTCCTAAACCCCGTTGCTCCTAAATCCTGTTGTTCCTAAACCCCGTTGCTCCTAAACCCCGTTGTTCCTAAACCCCGTTGCTTCTAAATCCTGTTGTTCCTAAACCCCGTTGCTCCTAAACCCCGTTGTTCCTAAACCCCGTTGCTTCTAAACCCCGTTGTCCCTAAATCCCGTTGTTCCTAAATTCTGCTGTTCCTAAGTTCTGTTGTTCCTAACCCGTTGCTCCTAAATCCCGTTGTTCCTAAACCCCGTTGTCCCTAAACCCTGTTGCCCCTAATCCCCGTTGTCCCTAAACCCCGTTGCCCCTAATCCCCGTTGTCCCTAATCCCCATTGCCCCTAATCCCCGTTGCCCCCAAACCCCGTTGTCCCTCGCCACGGTTGGATCGGTGCGAGGAAGGGGCGCTCCGGGCTCTCCCAGGTTGCCCAGGGAAGCTGTCCAGGGTCACCCTGGCGCAGCCTGGGATGGGGGAAGTGGATGATCCTGCGTGTCCCTGCCAGCCCAGGGCCTGAGGCTCTGGAGTTGGGGTTTGCTCTGCCAGGGCTGGATTCTCCAGGGGAGCAAAACTCACACAAAAGCGTTTTGTAAACAGGGCCGTTCGGGACTTTGACAGAATACGGGGTTGATTTCTTCTGAGGAGAAATACCCGTGCAAAATTTGGTTTGTTTTTTTTTTTTTTGTGGAAATTCGGGAAGGAAGGGCAAAACATGGGAATATCCTGGAAGGAAGAACAATCTGCTGCCCGTCCTCACCCACGTTTTGTTCTCTGCCTCCTGCCGGGTGTCTCAGGGAGTGAGCGAGGGCTCAGGGGTGTCCCAGAAACCTCCGGAGCTCGTTACGAGCCCGAAGCAAGAGACTCTCGTTAAGAGCTTCGTTAGAGCCAAAAAAGATCTAATGAAATATTCCAGCCTTTGAAGGTTCCTTGGGAGGCAGAAAGCATCCTGCTTCCAGAGGGTCCCAGGGTGGTTTGTAGGAAAGCAAAGCCCCAGAGGGAGGGCTGGTCCCTCAGGGTGTGGCCGTGGGGGTGCCAGGGGGCTGCAGATCCTGTTTTTCAGTGGGAATTCCGAGGGAATGGGACTGGAAGTGCCTTTTGTGGATGCAGTGGCTCCAGAGGAAGGGGCATTCCCGGGGCAGGAGGGCTGTGGGGAGCTGGGAAATAACAAATGCTGCTTTTCTGACCTTTCCTAACGCTTTTTTCTCTGTTCCTTCTGCTTCCTGCTAAGATGGGCCCATCAAGCTCTTCTGTAGGTTCCTTCCTGCTAAGTATTCCTTATCCCGGCATTCCCTGTGTCCTGGGGGCATCCAGGGGATGGGCAGGGGGAGGTCGGAGCCAGCCCTCGGGGTTTGGGCACCCAGAGCTCGGGAAGGGAGGAGGAGGAGGAGGAGGAAGGGAAATCAGAAGGGATTCTGGGCTCCATCATCTTCCCCACGAGGCATTCCTGCCTTCCCTGTCCTGGAATAACCCAGGAGCAGTTAATTATCCATTCCGATGTGGGCACCAGCAGGAAATTCCTTTTTCCACCGGTGTTCAAAGCTATTCCTCCTTTTATTTTAGGAATTATTTTTAGCAACCCCCCTCAGTGAGGCGGAGA
This sequence comes from Hirundo rustica, assembly GCF_015227805.2. Classification (NCBI taxonomy): domain Eukaryota; kingdom Metazoa; phylum Chordata; class Aves; order Passeriformes; family Hirundinidae; genus Hirundo; species Hirundo rustica. The sequence continues at coordinate 1,192,098 of NC_053456.1, read as the reverse complement.
GCAAAACCCTGTTTGGTGTAGATGAGCACAAGGTGGATAAATACAATGCCCGAAGAACCCACTGGAAAATTCTGTGTATTCCCTGTTATCCCCTCGGTGTCCAGCACTGCAGGACTGGGGTTTCTGTTCCATGTCCCCCCAGGTTTTTTTTGGGAAGTCATTCCGGAGCAAAAGGTTGATTGCTGGACTTTAATTAATTGATTTCGTAGCAAGGAACAAATCTGTGTTCTCGTGTAAGGGAAAAGAAATTGGAACTGGATTGTGGAAGTTGTTCATGTGGCTTCCAGATTGAGTGGAATAGGATTAGGGATGGGAATGGGATGGGAATGGGAATGGGAATGGGAATGGGAATAGGAATAGGAATAGGAATAGGAATAGGAATAGGAATAGGAATAGGAATAGGAATAGGAATAGGAGTAGGAATAGGAATAGGAATAGGAATAGGAATAGGAATAGGAATAGGAATAGGAATAGGGTTGTTCCCTTGCTAAATCAGGCCTCATTTCCAGGTTTCATTTTCACAGCTCCTCTGTTTAAATTCCTAAATTATTCCAAAGTTCCCAAATGACTCGGATTTGCTGGATTTGCTCAGCACGGGAATTAAAACCCGGTTTTTAACCCCTGTTAAAGCCCAGCTTTGCTGCAGCTCAGCCCCTTTGGCCTGGAAACTCAGACCTGCTGAGAAGGTGCCCCACGGCAGTTTCCCCAAATCCCAAAACCTCGGGAACGGGGCTTTTTCCCCGCTCCTTGTCACCTCTTTGTGACACTCCCCCCCTTCCCCGTGGAATGTGGACAGAGCCTGGGAGTTCAGACCAATCCCAGATTTCCCTGTGGGAGGTTTGCAGAGCCCTGGGGGTCGGTGCTGTCCTGCTCGGGGCTGGGGCTCCCCTCTGCAGCAGCCTCCGGAGGCAGCGACGCCTTCCCGGGATTCCAGCGGGGTGGTTTGAGGCTGGCCCAGCTCTTCCCCAGGGCTGAGATCCCGCCGGGGAGGAGCCGCCGCCCTCCTCAGGGATTCTCCGTGTCCCGTTCCCAGCTGTGAAGATCAAGAAGCCCATCAAGACCAAGTTCCGCATGCCCGTGTTCAACTGGGTGGCGCTGAAGCCCAACCAGATCAACGGCACCGTCTTCAACGAGATCGACGACGAGCGCATCCTCGAGGTACCCCTGCTCCGGGAAAACATGGGAGGGATCCTGGAGCGCTTGGCTTGGAAAAGCCCAGCCCAGCCCAGCCCCACGTCCCCAAGTGCCACATCCATGGGGGTTAAACCCCTCCAGGAATGGGGGGTCCAGCCCCTTCCAGCGCCTGACCACGCCTGCCTGGAGGAAATATTCCCGATATCCAACCAAACCTGTGCTGGAGCAGCCTGGTTCCGCGTCCTGTCCTGCTGTCCCTGTTCCCTGTTCCCTCCTGTCAGGGGACTGCGGGGAGTGGGAAGATCCCCACAGGGATGGGGCCCAGCAGTGACCTTGGGAAAGGGCTCATTCCAGGTCCTGGATGCTCCCATGGATGTTTTATCCGTGGTTGGATAAAGCCCCAGTGCTCACGAATGTTTTCCGGAATTTCTGGACACGTGCAGAGGTGTTTGGGGCTGGATTTCTGGGATCTGGCCACATTTCCTCATCCTAGCTCGGGAATGTGTTCCTTCCAGCCCTCAGCCTCTGACAGAACCCTCTGGATTCCAAAGCCAGGCTGGACAGGGTTGGGAAAACCTGGGCTGGTGGAAGGTGTCATTGGGATGAGCTTTAGGATTCCAACCCAAACCATTCCATGATCCCATGATCCAGTCTCAGCCACCACAACTCTTTTCCTGCAGTTCTGGATTAGGATTTGGTGTTCCCCGCAGGATAAATCCTTTCCTTTCCTTTCCTTTCCAGGATCTAAACGTGGATGAATTTGAGGAAATCTTCAAAACGAAAGCCCAGGGCCCGGCCATGGATCTGACTTCCAGCAAGCAGAAGATCCCTCAGAAAGGATCCAACAAAGTCACGCTGCTGGATGCCAACAGAGCCAAGAATTTGGCCATCACCCTGCGGAAAGCTGGGAAAACGGCGGATGAGATCTGCAAAGCCATCCACGTGTGAGTGCAGAGGAATCCCGCCCGAGGTTTATGGGAGAGCCGGGAAATGGTCTGGAGTTGGGAATGGATGGAGATGGTTTGGAGCTGGGAATGGGTGGAAATGGTTTGGAGCTGGGAATGGATGGAAATGGTTTGGAGTTGGCAGCTGATGGAAATGGTTTAGAGTTGGGAATGGATGGAAATGGTTTGGAGTTGGGAATGGATGGAGATGGTTTGGAGTTGGGAATGGATGGAAATGGTTTGGAGTTGGCAGCTGATGGAAATGGTTTGGAGTTGGGAATGGATGGAGATGGTTTGGAGTTGGGAATGGATGGAAATGGTTTGGAGTTGGCAGCTGATGGAAATGGTTTGGAGTTGGGAATGGATGGAAATGGTTTGGAGTTGGCAGCTGATGGAAATGGTTTGGAGTTGGGAATGGATGGAAATGGTTTGGAGTTGGGAATGGATGGAAATGGTTTGGAGCTGGGAATGGATGGAAATGGTTTGGAGCTGGGAATGGATGGAAATGGTTTGGAGTTGGGAATGGATGGAAATGGTTTGGAGTTGGGAATGGATGGAAATGGTTTGGAGTTGGCAGCTGATGGAAATGGTTTGGAGTTGGGAATGGATGGAAATGGTTTGGAGTTGGGAATGGATGGAAATGGTTTGGAGTTGGGAATGGATGGAAATGGTTTGGAGTTGGGAATGGATGGAAATGGTTTGGAGTTGGGAATGGATGGAGATGGTTTGGAGTTGGGAATGGATGGAAATGGTTTGGAGTTGGGAATGGATGGAAATGGTTTGGAGTTGGGAATGGATGGAGATGGTTTGGAGTTGGGAAATGATGGAAATGGTTTGGAGTTGGGAATGGATGGAGATGGTTTGGAGTTGGGAATGGATGGAGATGGTTTGGAGTTGGCAGCTGTAAAAAGTTCCAAGGAAAGGATGGAATGGTGGTGAATTCCCAGAAATCAGAATGGCTGGAGCTCAGAAACGTCTCCGCTTTGTGTTGCTGAGTGGCGGTTGAGGCTGGACAAATTAGCACTTCCGTTATTAATTAGGTCTGTGGAGTGGCCTCGGGGACTGACTGGATCCTTCCCTGCTCCTGGGCCAGCTGCAGCTGCTCTGTGGGGCTGATCCCAAATCCACCCAGACTCCTCCTGGCCGTGGCAAACATCTCCCACTGCTCCCTCAGGGAACAGCTCCAAAACGCGGAGGCAGGAGCCTGGCCCCTGGCTGAGGGTGCCCAAACCTGCCCCGGCTCCTGGCAGATCCAGCAGCTGGGCTTTAGGGCCAGTTAAATACAAACATTTGCTCTTTTCCCTGGAACAGTGATCCCGGAGGAGTGAGGGAACGGCCACGTGTTTGGAGATGGAAGCAGTGTCATTCCCTTGTCCCTGGATGCTGTTCCCATCCGCTGGGCGGGGCAGGAGGAGCTTCACAGCTCCTTCTTTGCTCTTCTCCACGTGGAGCTGAATCCCAGACTGCTTTGGGCTGGGAAGGGCCCTGGAGCCCATCCAGTTCATCCAGGGACACCTCCCACCATCCCAGGCTGCTCCAGCCCGGCCTGGGACACTGCCAGGGACCCACAGCTGCTCTGGGAATTCCATCCCAGCCAGGAATTCCCAGTTCCCAATCTCCCACCCAGCCCTGCCCTCTGGCAGTGGGAGCCATTCCCTGTGTCCTGTCCCTCCATTCCTTGTCCCCAGCCCCTCTCCAGCTCTCCTGGAGCCCCTCCAGGAGCTCTGAGCTCTGCCTGGATCCTTCCCTTCTCCAGGGGAACATTCCCAGCTCTCCCAGCCTGGCTCCGTGGCACAGGGACATCCATGCCCTGCTGAGCTCTGTCCCACGCCCTTTTCCCGGGGTTCTCCCGCAGGTTTGACCTGAAGACGCTGCCGGTGGATTTCGTGGAGTGCCTGATGCGCTTCCTGCCCACGGAGAACGAGGTGAAGGTGCTGAGGCTCTACGAGAGGGAGAGGAAGCCCCTGGAGAACCTCTCGGACGAGGACAGGTTCATGATGCAGTTCAGCAAGATCGAGAGGCTGATGCAGAAAATGACCATCATGGCCTTCATCGGGAACTTCGCCGAGAGCATCCAGATGCTGACCCCGGTGCGTGGGGCAGGAGCAGCCAGGGCTGGAGGGAGCCGCGGGATCAGGGATCCAACCCCCGACCCTGCACCAGGACACGGCCCCTGGAGCAGCCTGGCACCGCCAGGATTTGGCTGCCAATGCTGATTAAAAGAGCCACCTGAACTGCTTCCTTCCCAGGAATTAAATCCTTTTTAACGCTTCCAGCTTCTGGGATTGCAGAGCTGGGAGTTTTCCACACGTGTTTTCACCTGTGGTGTGGAAGGAGAATTATTTCACACCTCAGGAGCTTCACAAACTCCATTTTCTTTGCACAGAACCACAAAAAAAAGTCTTTGCCGGCTGCTCCTGGAGGTTTTCCACAGGAGTTTTTCCTGCAGAAGGGCAGGAGAGCTGTTTGACCCCTCACTAAGGAGAGCCAGGGAATTTTTTCCCACCTGGGTGAAGCCTCTGAAGCTTTCCCAGCTCCTTTTCACCTCGGTTAATGGCCCTGAGATAACATTCCTGGGCATCCCTGGAGCAGTGTCCAAACGCTCCTGGAGCTCTGGCAGCCTTGGGAATGTCACCATTCCCTGGGGAGCCCCAGCATCCTCAAAGGAATGTTGTTGGGAAGTTACTCCTGGTGCTGGGCCCTTGTTCCATCCAGCCTGAAACAAAGGGAGAGCTGCAGGGGTTGGAATGTAAATCCCATTTACATCGGAGGGGGTGAATGTGGCAGGAAAATGTGGAAATCCTGGAGTGTCAGGGCAGGGGAACATTGCCAGAATCCCAGACAGAGTTGGGTGGGAAGGGAGAATAAGGAAGAGCTCATTCCAACCCCTGCCATGAGCAGGGACAGTTTCCACCACCCCAGGCTGCTCCAGCCTGGCCTTGGGCACTGCCAGGGATCCAGGGGCAGCCACAGCTGCTCTGGGAATTCCATCCCAGCCAGGAATTCCCAGTTCCCAATCTCCCACCCATCCCTGCCCTCTGGCAGTGGGAGCCATTCCCTGTGTCCTGTCCCTCCATCCCTTGTCCCCAGCCCCTCTCCAGCTCTCCCGGAGCCCCTCCAGGAGCTCTGAGCTCTGTCTGGATCCTTCCCTTCTCCAGGGGAACATTCCCAGCTCTCTCTCCCAGCCTGGCTCCATGGCACAGGGACATCCATGGCCTGTCCCACGGTGCGGATGAAAACCAGGAATGGTTTTTTTCCCAGGATGTTCGTTTTCCTCCTGGCTGGATGTGCACTGACCAAAGCTCTCCCTGTGTTTCCCCACAGCAACTCCACGCCATAATCGCTGCCTCTGTCTCCATAAAGTCATCCCAAAAGCTTAAGAAAATCCTGGAGGTAGGTCTGATCTCAGCTCTCCTTCCAGGGGTGTCTAAACCTCCAGGAATGAGTCCTGAGAATTCGTGCTCTGCTCTCTTTCGTCCTGGCAGATCATCCTGGCTCTTGGGAATTACATGAACAGCAGCAAACGAGGGGCTGTGTATGGATTTAAGCTGCAGAGCTTAGACCTGGTAAGAAAGGCAGGGATGTGTCGTGGGCTCCAGCTGGGAACTGGAGCTGTGGAGTTCCTGAGGTTGGAAAAACCTTCCAAGATCCTGGAGTCCAAAACCATCTCCAGCACTGCCCAGGCCAGCACTGACCCCTGTCCCCAAGTGCCACATCCACAGGGCTGGGAAATCCCTGCAGGGGTGGGGATTCACCTGAGCACCTTTTCCATGGAGAAATTGTTCCCAAAATCCACCCTGAGCTCCCCTGGCCCAGCCTGAGGCCGTTCCCTCTCCTCCTGTCCCTGTTCCCGGGAGCAGATCCCAAATCCCCCCGGCTGTCCCCTCCTGTCAGGGAATTGCAGAGAGGGAAAAGATCCCTCTGCATCCTCCTTTTCTCCAGGCTGAGCCCCTTCCCAGCTCCCTCAGGAATTCTCCAGCCCCTTCCCAGCTCCCTCAGGAATTCTCCAGCCCCTTCCCAGCTCCCTCAGGAATTCTCCAGCCCCTTCCCAGCTCCCTCAGGAATTCTCCAGCCCTTTCCCAGCTCCCTCAGGAATTCTCCAGCCCTTTCCCAGCTCCCTCAGGAATTCTCCAGCCCTTTCCCAGCTCCCTCAGGAATTCTCCAGCCCTTTCCCAGCTCCCTTCCCCTCCCTGGCCACGCTCCAGCCCCTCCGTGTCCCCTTGTCGCAGAGCTGTCCCCGGCGCTGGCGGTGCCCCGGCAGTGCCAGCACAGGGACGGGCCCTGCCCCGGGCTGTGTCACAGCGGGGCTGGCACAGCCCAGGGGCCTCTCGCCCACCTGGGCACCCCTGGGCTCGTGTCCATCACTCCCAGCTCCTTTCCCAGTTTTCCATCCTCTCCATCCCAACCCTGTGGCCCTCCAGGGGGGTCCTGGTGGCCCAGGTGGCAGCTGGGGGCCTCCCTTGGTGCTTCCCAGCGTGGAGAACACCCCGGAGCCCCTTTTCCTGGAGCCTGCTCCCAGCTCCCCACAGCTCTGCTCCCGCTCCCCGCAGCTGCTGGAGACCAAGTCGACGGACCGCAAGCAGACGCTGCTGCACTACATCTCCAACGTGGTGAAGGAGAAGTACCAGCACGTGGCCCTGTTCTACAACGAGCTGCACTACGTGGAGAAGGCAGCAGCAGGTACAGCCCCCTGCCCTGCCCAGCCCTGCCGGGGTGGCACGTTCCTCCCGGCACCGCTGGCACGCTCAGCGTCCCCGTGCCGTCCCCCAGTGTCCCTGGAGAACGTCCTGCTGGACGTGAAGGAGCTGCAGCGGGGCCTGGAGCTGACCAAGCGCGAGTACACCATGCACGACCACAACACCATGCTCAAGGACTTCATCCAGAGCAACGAGGGCAAGCTCAAGAAGCTCCAGGACGACGCCAAAATAGCCCAGGTGCGGCTGGGACCGCGGGATCTGCGGGAGGGGCGTGGGACCCAGGGGTGGGCTGCATTTCCATGGGATGCTGGGCGTGGGAGGGTCCCTGGGAGGGGCTGCAGGGCGCTGAAGCTGGGCCTGTTGCAGGATGCCTTTGATGATGCTGTGAAGTATTTCGGGGAGAATCCAAAGACAACCCCGCCCTCGGTCTTCTTCCCGGTGTTTGTCCGCTTTGTGAAGGCCTACAAGGTAAACCAGAGCTTCTTTGTCCTTGTCCTTGTCCTTGTCCTCCTCTTCCTCTTCTTTCTTTCTTCTTCTCCTCCTCCTCTTTCTCCTCCTCATCCTCCTTGTCTTCCTTCCACTTCTCTTCCTATACTCCTCTTTCTTGTCCTTTTATTTTCCTCCTCCTCCTTCTCTTCTTTTCCTCCTTTCTCCTCATTTCTCCTCCTTTCTTCTCATTTCTCCTCCTTTTTCCTTCTCCTTCTCTTCCTTCTCCTTCTCCTTCTCCTTCTCCTTCTCCTTCTCCTTCTCCTTCTCCTTCTCCTTCTCCTTCTCCTTCTCCTTCTCCTTCTCCTTCTCCTTCTCCTTCTCCTTCTCCTTCTCTTCCTTCTCCTTCTCTTCCTTCTCCTTCTCTTCCTTCTCCTTCTCCTTCTCCTTTCTTCCTTTTTCCTCCTCCTCCTCCTCTCCCTTCCTCAGAAGGCCCCATGTTGGCACAGTTCCCATTCCTCCCTGGCTCCCCTGGAGTCTCTAACCCCTGCATTTTTTCACAAACAGCAAGCAGAGGAAGAAAACGAGCTGAGGAAAAAGCAGGAGCAGGCCTTGATGGAAAAACTCATGGAGCAAGAAGCGTTGATGGAGCAGCAGGACCAAAAGGTACGGGACACATAATAGCTTCCAGTGGGATCACGTTCCTGATTTTCAGAAACCTCAGCTCCCAGTGAGGAATTGTGGCTGCCTGGAAAGGGTCTGGAAGATTTTATGGAGGGCCCTGGGATAGGCTGGAAAAGTTCCAATGTGTGCTCTGCTGCTTTGGAAATCTGCAGAATTAAGGAAAACGAAATAAGTGGAAAACTTGTCCTGCGTATTTCCACGAGCTGAACTCGATCCTTCCCTGACTTCTCCATGGAGTGGGAACAGCCGGGCTGGGAACGGCAGCTGCTGTGGGGATTGCGGGGGTGCCCGGGGGTGTGAGGTTCAGGAGGAGGCCCAGGAGGGCCGGAGCTCCATGCTGACCGTCCCCTGCTGTTCCCAGTCCCCTTCCCACAAGAGCAAGCGGCAGCAGCAGGAGCTGATCGCGGAGCTGCGGCGCCGGCAGGTGAAGGACAACCGGCACGTCTACGAGGGCAAGGACGGCGCCATCGAGGACATCATCACAGGTACTCCTGTCCCGCTGGGAATTCCGCCTCTGGAACAACGGGGGATCTGCCACTTAGCTGGGAATTCCGCCTCTGAAACAGGGGATCTGCCACTTAGCTGGGAATTTAACCTCTGGAATAGGGAGATCTGCCACTAGCTGGGAATTCAGCCTCTGGAACAACGGGGGATTCAGCCCCTGGAACGGGGGATCTGCCAGTTAGCTGGGAATTCCGCCTCTGGAACAGGGGATCTGCCACTAGCTGGGAATTCAGCCTCTGGAGCAATGGAAGAATCTACCCCACGCTGGGAATTCAGCCTCTGGAATAGGGGATCTGCCAGTTAGCTGGGAATTCCAGCCTCTGGAATGGGGGATCTGCCCCAAGCTGGGAATTCAGCCTCTGGAACAACAGGGGATCTGCCAGTTAGCTGGGAATTCTGCCTCTGGAATAGGGAGTTTTGCCACTTAGCTGGGAATTCAGCCTCTGGAATAGGGGATCTGCCACTTAGCTGGGAATTCAGCCTCTGGAATAGGGGATCTGCCACTTAGCTGGGAATTCCAGCCTCTGGAACAGGGGATCTGCCACTTAGCTGGGAATTCCAGCCTCTGGAACAGGGGATCTGCCAGTTAGCTGGGAATTCCAGCCTCTGGAACAGGGGATCTGCCATTTAGCTGGGAATTCCAGCCTCTGGAACAGGGGATCTGCCAGTTAGCTGGGAATTCAGCCGCTGGAGCAATGGAGGGGATCAGATCTGGTCTGCTCCAGGGCTTTGTCCCATCCTGAGGGCATTGCTTGTGTGGAGCAAGTCCAGGAGGTTCTGCTCCTTCTCGTGCCCCTGGTGGGGACATTCCCAGGGTTTTGGAGCAGGCAGGGAGTGCCTGATCCCAGCAGCTGCTCCGGCTGTGCCGTGAGGATCTGCCCCAGTCCCTTTCTTCTGCCCACAAATGGGATCAGTGTCAGGATGAAGAGCCTCTGTTTTCATTAGGATTGATCCCAGAAATCCTCCTGTCAGTGCCCAGTGCCTGCTCCAGGTTTTCCTGCTGATCCCAGAGGGAAGGGACGCAGCCCCTGGAGCAGCCTGGCACTGCCAGGATTTGGCTGCCAATGCTGATTAAAAGAGCCACCTGAACTGCTTCCTTCCCAGGAGTTAAATCCTTTTTAACGCTTCCAGCTTCTGGGATTGCAGAGCTGGGAGTTTTCCACACGTGTTTTCACCTGTGGTGTGGAAGGAAAATGATTCCACACCTCGGGAGTTTCACAAACTCCATTTCCTTGCACAGAACCACACAAAAAAAGTCTTTGCCGACTGCTCCTGGAGGTTTTCCACAGGAGTTTTTCCTGCAGAAGGGCAGGAGAGCTGTTTGACCCCTCACTAAGGAGAGCCAGGGAATTTTTTCCCACCTGGGTGAAGCCTGTGAAGCTTTCCCAGCTCCTTTTCACCTCGGTTAATGGCCCTGAGATAACATTCCTCATTTATAGGGCAGGGTGGCAATAATATCCAACCTGGCACCGCTCCCACAGCTCCTCCGGACTCCTGGGACTTTTGTTTAATTGGAAAAGTGCTTCTCCTGCTCTGTGGGAGGAACGGGTTGTGTGGCAGACGCCCACCCCTATGGAAAAAACCATCCAGGGGAGCGGGTGCCCGGCTCCAGTTAAACATTTCCTGTGCTCTCCTGCCTGGAATTGCCCATTTTGGGACCTCAATCCACAGACGAGGAAAGGTCAGGCTGGGGAGGTCAGGTAGGACCCAGGTCACCTCCTCATCCCTGGGGATCTCCCAGTGAATCCTGCACCTCCTCATCCCTGGGGATCTCCCAGTGAATCCTGCACCTCCCCATCCCTGGGGATCTCCCATTAAATCCTGCACCTCCTCATCCCTGGGGATCTCCCAGTGAATCCTGCACCTCCCCATCCCTGGGGATCTCCCAGTGAATCCTGCACCTCCCCATCCCTGGGGATCTCCCATTAAATCCTGCACCTCCCCATCCCTGGGGATCTCCCAGTGAATCCTGCACTTCCTCATCCCTGGGATCTCCCAGTGAATCCTGCACCTCCCCATCCCTGGGGATCTCCCAGTGAATCCTGCACCTCCTCATCCCTGGGGATCTCCCAGTGAATCCTGCACCTCCCCATCCCTGGGGATCTCCCAGTGAATCCTGCACCTCCTCATCCCTGGGGATCTCCCATTAAATCCTGCACCTCCCCATCCCTGGGGATCTCCCAGTGAATCCTGCACCTCCCCATCCCTGGGGATCTCCCAGTGAATCCTGCACCTCCCCATCCCCGGGAGCACTCCAGGCCAGGCTGGACAGGGCTTGGAGCAGCCTGGGATATGGGAGGTGTCCCATGGCAGGGGTGGCACTGGGTGGGATTTAAGGTCCCTTCCCACCCCGACCATCCTAAACCCCAAGGTCTTCCCACAAACCTGTAGCACGCCTCAAAGCAAGTTCTTCAAGGGAATAGTTTTATCAGAGGGGATTCCCATGGGGGAATGGCTTTAAGCTGAAGGAAGGATCAGGGATTGGGAAGGAATTCCTGGCTGGCAGGGTGGGTGCCCAGAGAAGCTGTGGCTGCCCCTGGATCCCTGGCAGTGCCCAAGTCGGACACGGGGGCTTGGAGCAGCCTGGCACAGTGGAAGGTGTCCCACCACAGCAGGGCTGGGATGAGTTTAAGGTCCCTTCCAACCCACCGCAGGCTGGGATTGCACGAGTGGATGAAAATCCCCCGCAGCCTGGGGAGCACCTTGTGCAAAGGGCGGTGAGGAGCAGGCCGGAGCGCGTCCCCGCGTCCCGGGGCGGTGCTGACGCTGGTTTGTGTGTGGCTGTTGTTGTTCCCATGCAGTGCTGAAGACGGTGCCCTTCACCGCCCGAAGCGCCAAGCGCGGCTCTCGCTTCTTCTGCGACCCTGTTGTCCCTGAGGAATTCCATTACTAAACTCTCCCTCTTTCACACCTGACGCTCTTAGAAACCAGGAAGGTCGCTGTAGACTTTTTTGCCACTTACGTTTGTGCGGATCTCAGCCAGGAAATCTGTGACTGTTGAGTGTGTAGTGGTGTCCAGCGTCCTCCTGATGTAGTGGTGTCCCCTCTGTCGCACGTCCTCTTCATCCCGTCCCGTCCCGTCCCTTGTGTCCCACAGAACAGCCAGGTGGGGGTCACTGGGATGAGTCTCCTGCAGTGCAAGCACTCAGGAGCCCAAGCAGTGACGGCTCACTTGGCTCGTCTGTCTCCTCGGGGTGCCGTGCATGTGGCACCTCAGAGCGGAATTCCGGCCTGCATGCACCTTGGGAATGGCCTCGGGGCTGGCTTCTGGCTCGGGAATAACCCCCACGGGGCGGTTTAGGATTCCTAACCAGCACCTGCACGTTCAGCTGCATGGGGTGGAACGGCGGGGTAAAATCTCTCCTTGTTCCGTCACGTCCGCGTTTAACTCCTTTGTTCCACGTCAGTTCCGTGCCAGCTTTAGTTCGTGGGACCAGGAGTTCTCACTGAGCCTGGAATCCGTGCCGAGCGCACGGAGCGGGGGGAGCAGGGCTGGGAATCGCGGGAACACAGGGCAGGACCACCGGAACGGTGCCGAGGCAAAGCTGGCACGGAACTGAGCGGTTCCCACCGCGGCGTCCCTCACCCAGCACGGCCCCGGACGCTGTCGTGCTCCTTAAGGAAGAACTCGGCTTAAGGAGCCGGCAGCGCTCCGTGGGATTCCATCCGCGCTGCCAATAATTCCACCGACTAACCCGCTCCACGGTTCTCTGCTCTCCCGCGTTCTCTCCGTCTTCGCTTGCTGGAGCCAACCTTCAAAGCAGCTTGGAGCTGGGGTAGGGAGCTCCTGCCCCATCTAACCCCTCTTGCTCCGTGGTCTCTGCCCGGGAGGTTTGAACACTGACTTGACTTTGCTCTTCATTCGCCATCCCATTTTTTTACTTAACCATCATTTTTTTTTGTGTGTTCTGTTTTTTTTTGTTTTGTTTTTCTGTTTGTTTGTTGTTTTTGTTTTTTTGTCTGTTTAGCCCTAAAGAAGAATAATATCACTAAATTTCCCAATGTTCACTCGAGGGTAAGGATTTCTTCTAGCACAGCCGTGGTGGAGGATTCCCAGAGCTGGCAAGCATCACTTTTTACTTGGCTTCCTCCTCTCTCTCTGTGCCAGGCAGCTGGTGGTAGATGCGGCTGAGCTAATACTGGTGAGGCCCTCGAGGCCCAGTTGAGACCCAGATCCTTGATTTTCACCTCTGGAGGTGCAGGGATCCACAGGATGTTGGCTGGTGACCATCATCACACTGTTTTGGCCGCTTCTCCTCAAGCCAAGCCCAAAACAGTCCTGTCCCCAAGCGCTTTTGGTCGGTGACCACCGTCACGCTCCATTTTGGCCATTTGAATTCCAGTTGAGCCCAAAACGATCCCAGGTGTTGGGTGGTGGCCACCATCATGCTCCATTTTGGCCATTTGAATTCCAGTTGAGCCCCAAACAATCCCAGGTGTTGTTGGGTGGTGGCCACCATCATGCTCTACTTTGGCCATTTGAATTCCAGTTGAGCCCACAGTGATCCCAGGTGTTATTGGGTCGGTGACCACCATCACACTCCATTTTGGCCATTTGAATTCCAGTTGAGCCCACAATGATGCCAGGTGTTGTTGGGTGGTGGCCACTGCCACGCTCCATTTTGGCCATTTGAATTCCAGTTGAGCCCACAGTGATCCCAGGTGTTGGGTGGTGGCCACCTTCATGCTCTACTTTGGCCATTTTGGCCATTTGAATTCCAGTTGAGCCCACAATGATCCCAGGTGTTGTTGGGTGGTGACCACCATCACGCTCCATTTTGGCCATTTGAATTCCAGTTGAGCCCACAGTGATCCCAGGTGTTGTTGGGTGGTGGCCACCATCATGCTCTACTTTGGCCATTTTGGCCATTTGAATTCCAGTTGAGCCCACAGTGATCCCAGGTGTTGGGTGGTGGCCACCTTCACGCTCCATTTTGGCCATTTGAATTCCAGTTGAGCCCACAGTGATCCCAGGTGTTGGGTGGTGGCCACCACCGTCACGCTCTGCTTTGGCCACTGCTCTTCCAAGTTCAGCCCAAAACAGTTTTGTCCCCAGGTGTGGCAGCCCCACGGTTGGGTTCTGCATGAGGTGGACAATCCCCAGCTCCAGGTGCGGAGAGGGGAAGAGCTGAGAAGTGTGGGAGTTCTGTGTAACTCCCAGCACAAGTTATCCAGGGAATCTGAGGGATTTGCCCAGTCCAACACAAATTTGTTGGCCAAGACGCCGATATTTGAACTGGAATTGTCTTCAGTGCTCGTTCTGTTGGAGGTGCACAGGTGACAGCACACGTGACACCTCCAATGGGCTTCCACCCTCACATCCATCAGCTTTCTCCCTCTTCCATCCATCCATCCATCCATCCCATCCCATGCTCAGTGTTCCCTCCTCTGGCTGAGGAAGCATCACTCCAGCCATGGAAAGCAGCTGGAGAATCCCAACCCAGCACCAGCTGCTTTTCCCAGGGCCCCTCTTTGAGCTCTTGGAGGTCCTTGCCAACCCGAACCATTCCACAAATCCACGCTTTAAATGGGATACAGGGATCCTAAATCCATCCCGGCGTGGCTGAACCCACGGCTCACACGCCACGAGGAACATCCTGCGGCTCCGGCGTTTCCGGGAGCGTGGGAACGCCTCAGAGCACCGACCGGGGTGGAGGTGGCACGAGGGGAACGTTCCCACGGCGCCGTTCCATTCCCGTCCCCGATCCCACCAGTATTAACGCTCGCCGGGGCGCGTAGCTGGGGCGCGTCCGTCCTTCCTTCCCGGGGCCGATCCCCTCCGCCGCCCTCCTCGAGCTGCTTTGGTTGGCTTCCGGCGGGCTTTTTTTCCCCTCCCTGTCTGTCCTGCCGTGCCGCGTCCGCGTGTCCGTGGCGGGCGCTGCTGACGGCCGGCTCCCCGCTCCCGCAGATCTCCGGAACCAGCCGTACCGCCGGGCCGACGCGCTGAGGAGGAGCGTGCGCCGCCGCTTCGACGAGCACGGGCTGCGCTCCAACGGCGCCGAGCTGGCCATGTGAGCCGGCCGCGGGCTCCACGCGCCGACGCCGACGCCTCTTCCCGGGAAACGCCGACCTCCGGAGGGCTCCCGGCCGGCCCCGCGCCGGGCTCTCCGCGCCAAGTGCCTGCAATGGAAGTTCCCCGCTCCGACGGACGGCGAGCGACGGGACGCGGGGTTTGGTTGGGTTTTTCTCCGGGCGCCGAGGGCTCGGCGGGATTTGTAACCAAAATGTAAAATAGGGGGTTGGTTCGGGGAGGGGGGATTGGGGCGGCGAGAGTAAAGGGTTCCTGTGGGCCTGGCTGGCTGGAAACTGGGAATACTGGGAATACTGGGATGTGCTTGGCTCCCACTGCTGGGCCGAGGGGTGGGCCCGGCCTTCAGCTGCACTTAACGGCTCTTTTTTAATTAAAACTACAAAGACACTTCAGGGCTTTCTGTACATGGAATTAAAATAATCCCAAGGAAGAACCCAGCCCTTTTTCCCAGCCCACGCAGCCTCCACACGGAATGTGGGGCCGCAGTGCCAGGGACAGGAACGGAACGGGAGATTCCCCCCAGCACGGAGCTTTGGGATGTTCCCGGGCTCTGGCTGGGGGGCCGAGGAAGGCAGCGTGGGATAACGGCCTATTTATTAATTAGCACTAAGCAATTAACGCCCAGTAATCAGTGTTAGGCTCTGAGGATCACCGCAGTCCAGTTCAGGCAGGGGGATTCCAACCCTGCTCCGGCTCCGAGACGTTCCCGCCCGGATTCCCTGCCGAGGCTCCTCGGGAAGGGAAAGCCCAGCCTAAAATTCCCGGTAGGTTTGAGGCTGTCCATGGCATTTTTCCGAGCCTGAAAAGGGACAGGAGGCTGCTTTAGGACCACGGTGCCCCTCCCTGTGCCCCGGAGCTGGGAAGAGCTGGACTGAGGAGAAATTTGTCCTTCCCAAATCCCGTTTTGCTTCCAGCTTCCCCGCCTGGGCTCATCCAGCTGTTAATTGTAAAATTTCTTGTATAGTATTTAACCACTGAATTTCTTTGCCCTTTCCCATCGTGCTCCCGTTAACCACTGGTGAAGGTCCCTGTTTTTTGTTTTGTTTTGTTTTTTTCCCCCCCTTGGATAACGTGTAGTTATATGATAATCTGTTTTTAAATGTACAGATATTTTGCTACAAAATTGGTGCAGTTTTTTATGGTTTTTACACTTCCCCCCCCCCCCCAACTTTAGCCTCTGGGTAATATTGTAAATATTGTTTAAAATGAAATAAATGCATCGAGCCTGTGCGATACAATCTGAATGTTATTTTAACTTATAGTTTTTGTTTTTATATTTAACTAAAAGGACAGTTTGGGACTCCAGAGTTACCCACTTGGACCAATTTCCAGGAATTTTTCCTTGAAAAACTGCCAAGTTTTGCATTTACAGCACTGTGTACTTGACCTGCTAAAGAGAACATGCCGCTGCTGGAACGAGTGTTTGGATCAAAGGAAACCGGGTAATTTGGATTGCAGGTTTCAGCACTTGTTGGGGTGAACGCACTAAATCTCCTTTTCTTCAGCTCAAAGGTTATTTTTTGTAATAAAAGCCCAAAATGAAAGCCAAGCTGGCATGTTCTCTTTAATATTTTTCTAGCCATAGATCTGCTTCTTAGCAAGATTAGAAGTGTTTTCTAAAGCAGTTCACGTTCCTTTCCCGGTCTGTTCCTGCCATAAAACCCAATAAACTATTTACACTACTACACTGAAATCCAGAGGGGTTTTTTGGGTCACTTTTACCTGTTTTGTTCCCCAAAAAAACGCTGGCATCTGATAGGCGAACGCCTGCAGCTTGTGTGGATGAAGACTGAAAAGAATTTGCAGCATCAGTTTATTCTTTGTTACTCTGGAAGAGGCTGAGGGAAGAAATTTGGGATGTGGATGTTCCTGGGAGACACCTGGAGCAGCTCCAGGAGAGAAATAAATGGGGATTAATATTTGCCAGAAACGCTCTCAAAACAATCCAAATATTTATGGCCTAAACAAATTGAATACCAAAATTTAATTTTTAAAAGGGTTTAATAATATTATTCTGAGGGGTGGGGCAAGGATAAACCAGGTTTCAGCATTGATGGACACGGTGAAAAAATCATCCAAAATAATCCAATAATTAATTAAAGAATTATTTGGCTAAAACTCCTTCCAGTTTCCAGGTGGGAATGCAGAGATTGAGCTGTTGGCTGTGCTGGAGGTGCCACAGGAAAAAAAATGGGGCTGGGAAATAGGGAAGAGGAGGAAAACACCAAAAGAACCCCCAAAAAAGCTGGAAAAATAAGCCTGAACTCAAGTCCCTGGAAAACTCAATCCTGCCTTGCTTGGTTTAAAAGCAGGCTCAGCTTAAGCTGAGTTTCTTCCAGCAACTTGAATTAAGATGTTAAGAAAACCCCACCATTGCAATAATTGACATTCCCAGTTTTTTATTTTTAATGGAAAAACAAAGGCAAACCTTTGCAGAGTGACATTCTCTTAGGAACAACTTTTTCCCTGAATTTGTGTGGAAGCAAGGGAATAAAAGCAGAAACCCTCAGAGCTTGTCAGGCTCTAAATCCTTCTCGCAGCTCCATGGGAGAAGGAACTCCACTCCAGGACCTGCTGCCCTCCTGTTCCCCAAACTCTGCTGGGCTCTTCCCACTTGGAGCGTTCCCATTTGGGGATATAAATCCAGGCTGATTGTTCAGTCCTGGAGCAGCAATTATCCCATCCTTCCTTGGGAGAGCCTCTTGCTGCAGGGAAAAACCTGGAATACCCTCCCTGCCGCCGCTTCCAACCGGCACTTCCACACCCAACACGCCATGGATAACCAGGAATTCCCGCAAGCCCCGTTTGACCAAATCCTTCAGGGGGAAACAGCAGGACTGGGATGCGCTTTCCCAGCCCAAACCATCCCAGAAAAATCCCAAAACATCCCAGGAGCAAAAATGGTTACAGCCTCCTGCATTTTGTATTTCAAAGAACTCGTTTCAATCTGGGGGTGTTTTTAGGGATTCTGAGCCTGGTAACCATCCCAGCCGTAGAATTCCGTGGATAAATGGATCCTTTGGGTGTTTATGCACTGGTAAAAGAGGTCAAAATTCCAGGGAAAAAAATTCCTGAAAAGGAAATCTGCCCAGTCCTCAAGCAGGTTTTGTGGGTGACGCCGTGGCTCAGAGCTGTACAGAGTATTTAAGGAGAAATAAATACCAGTACATGCTAAAAGACATGGTTTAATCATCGATAAAAATGTACAAAAATATTCCAAGGACAGCGGCTTCCCAATTTTCTCACCGAGCAGGGCTGGGGGCACCTTCCTGACTGTGCTGGAAAACGGGGCCGGAGCTGCGTCCTCCTCCCTCCTCCGGGCTGTGCAGGGACGCTCTGCAGCAGGTTCTTAAGGCAACACATGGAACTGCGTTTAACAGCGGATTTTTATTCCTAGATTTCCGGAATGGGGGAGAGGAAAGGCGGAGAGAGAACGCTGGAGTAACAGCCAGGGCTGGGCCGGGATTTGGGGATTTGGGGAATGCCGAGGTGGATGCGTCCCAAACGCTCCCTCTGCTGGCACAGCGCAATTCCCAGCCGCCGCATTCCCAGGGATTTGGGATTGATGGGAGTGGGGACTTTGAACATGAATCAGTCTTGGACAAAAGCTCCAGTGCCAAACAACCCCGAATTCCAGGGGTTTGCAGAATCTCAGGACACGGATTCCTTACTCCCGCTGCCTTCCCCAAAAAAAAAAAAAAATCCCACCCA
Organism: Hirundo rustica; assembly: GCF_015227805.2. Classification (NCBI taxonomy): domain Eukaryota; kingdom Metazoa; phylum Chordata; class Aves; order Passeriformes; family Hirundinidae; genus Hirundo; species Hirundo rustica. The sequence goes on along the minus strand of NC_053456.1, from coordinate 1,173,967 downwards.
AGCAAATCCATCCATGAATGAAAACACAAGGAATTAAATTAGGAAGTTGGTTTTTTTTTTTTTCCTGAAGCTGAGCTGGGCTCTGCCCAGGCAGCCCAGGGTTGTTCCCTGCCTTGGGAAGGACAGCGGGAAAGCGCTCGGGGACACTGCTGCCACCTCTGTCCCCTCCGGGGGATCCCATCCCGCCCCGCAGCTCCAGGCCAGGCACAGCTTTGCCCTCAGGATTCCATGGATTTTTCTACTTTTGACTGGATCGAAGTGGTAAAAAACTAAAAGCCACGGTTGTTGTGGCCACGGGCCACCGGCCACCGGCCCCAGGGCCTCGCCCGCACGAGGCTCGGTTTTATTTTGCCACCTGTAAACATTTTTGGTATCGAGGATCTTCTCACTGATCTTCGTCCAGCTGCTCCAACAGAGTCCTCCTCTGCTTCTCCAGCTCGCCCTCGCTGAGCTCGCTGCCGGAGGTGTCCCAGTTTCCCTGCGCAGAGATGGGACGGCGGTCAGGAGGGCACGGAGCGGGCAGGCTCCGCGCCGGGAGCCTCAGCGGGGACACAGAGCCACGGCTGGGAACCCCCAAATCCCAATCTGGGATCACCCAGGGTGATCAAACCCGACCTCTGAGCTTTCCCTATGGAGCTGCAGGCAGCAGATCTCTGCTGCCAGAGCCCACAGCAGCGGGGGAAAAGGAAGCAGAGCTTACGGAATCTTTCCCAGGCCGTTTCTTAGTGGGAGATTTATGCTTGGACTCGGATCTCTGTCTGGCTCTTTCCTTCTCACTGTCCCTCTCTCTCTCTTTCTTGTCCTTCTCTCGTTCCACATCGGATTCTGGTGAATCCTGCAGGAAAAAATACGAAATAGTCAATGTTAATGTTGAATGCTTTAAAGTCCAACTTCCACTTAGAGAACTGTAGAATCATGGAATGATTTCAGACATTAAACCTCATCCCATTCCACCATCCCAGGCTGTCCACCCTGGCCTTGGGCACTTCCAGGGATGGAGCAGCCACCGTTTTCCTGGGAAACCCGTGTGAAGCTCTTTCTGCTTTTTAGGTCCTCTTGCTGCTTTTCACAACTGCGAGCTTCCAACACAACCCTGACGGCCAGGCAGGCACAGGGAATGGGGCTGGGATCCTCCCCAGCTCCCCACAGCGACGGACAACCCCGGGATTTGCCAGGGTAACAGCAAATCCCAGGTTACTCCCACGGAGCTGAATTTAGCAGCTTGGAGTGGTTTAATATTGGGAATACACGACACAAAGCTGTTATTTGGGCAGCACCCTCCTCCAGCTTGATCCCAGCGTTTCCCCAGGGAAATCCAGCTGGGATTCCTGACAGCAGGAGCCGGGCTGTCCACCACCCAACCTAACACCGAGCTTCACTCACAGACTTGTGCCTCCTCTTCTTGCTCTTCTTCTTGTGTTTTTTGGACTTCTTGTAACTCCTCTCTGCAGCCACAGGGAGAAACAAAAATCGGGAATCAATGGATAAATCCCCAAGGATAAAAGCACAGCTGGTTTAAAGCCAACCCCATCCCGTCCCGTACCGGATTCGGCGCTGGAAGAACGCTCCGACACCGAGCGCGATTCCGAGCGCTGCCGCTTCTTCTTGGAGTGGCTGTCGTCATCCTCGGACTCCGAGCCCTTCACACACAGCCCAGGGGAGAATTCCAGTGAATCGCGGGAATCCCAGCAGGACTCAGTCGGGAATTGCAGAGGGAGGGGTTTCGGGAATACTCACGGAGCGGGAACGGGAGCGCTTCCGGTGATGTTTTTTGGATTTCTTCGAATGTTTCTTGGTCTTGGAGTGGTGGTGCTGACACTCGTGCTGTGGGCGAGGCAAGGAGGGGAGAGCTCGGAATTCCAGCAGGGATTGGCCTTGGGAAAGCCCTAAAATCCCAGCTTGTTCCAGCAGGGGTAAGGACAACTTCCCTGGAGCAGGGTGCTCCAAGCTGGCCTTGGACAATGCCAGGGATGGGGCAGTAAAACCTCATCACTGCCTGCAGGACATCCCAAAAAACTGATGGGATGTTTGTCCTCATCCACTAAAGCTGGGAAAGGTTCAAAACCCACAAAATCAGCATTAAATGGGAGAACCACCTCTTCACTGCATAAAGGACATCCCAAAATACTGATGGGATGTTTGCCCTTATTTACAAAAGCTGGAAAGGTTCAAAATCCCACAAAATCAGCATTAAATGGGAGAACCACCTCATCACTGCCTGCAGGACATCCCAAAATACTGATGGGATGTTTGTCCTCATCCACAGAAGCTGGGAAAGGTTGGAACCTCCACAATCAGCATCTAATGTCGAAATACCTGGGCACTGCTGGAGCTGCAATAAAGGCAGTCAGGAGCAAGGAAAACACCTGGATTCACAGGATCTGCTCCCTGGAGCCAAGTTAAGCCTGGCCTAAACCCACCCCCTGCTGTGCCTAACTGGAAATTACAGAATGAAAAGTCAAAATTTCAGTTCAAATCCTTCCAAACTGCAGGAAACGGAACAAAACCCCCAAGTGGGAGAGAAATTCAGGTCCTGTTATCAGTTTAGGGGAAAAAATTCCATTAAACCCTTCCCCTTCTATCCCACCCAACTGAGAAGGAATTTTCTTGTGTGTTGTGCAACAGTTTCACAAATAAAGGAACAATTACCTCAAGCACGTGAAGGAAATCCTTAAATATCCTTTTCCTTTCAGATTCCAGGGTGATGTCTTCAAATGCTGGTTCCTTCACAAATCTGTCTCTGATCTGGCAGGCAAATTAATTCTGTTAATGATACTCAGAGTAATTAAATTAAAAACTTATTAAAATGTTGGGATGGAATAAATAGAAGAAGATAATAAAAGGATTATATAGTAATGAGAATGGCAGTAAGAAAGAATGAAACCAGTAAGGAATAATAATTAAAAAAATAAAAATAGTAACAAAGAATAAAAATAAAAAGGAATAATAAAAAACAATAAGGCATAATTAAATAAGAAAAATGAGAAATAAGAAAAAATAAAAATAAGAAATAAGAAAAATAAGACAACTAAAACCACGAAGAAATAAAAATAAGGAAAAAATCCCCAGAAATGTGAAAAAATAATATAAATGAAAAGTAAAAAAAAAAAAAAAAAAGAGATAATAAAGATAACAAAAATAATAGGAAAAACTAAAAAATAAATATAATAATTAAAGAAAAAACAATAAAACATATTAATTTTCACCAGTTGAAAAAGCCCCTGAACTGGCACAAGGCTAAATTCATTTAATCCCAGATTTGCAAGCAAACCCCAAATTTCAGGGAAGCTCTAACTCATGGAAACATGGAGAATCCCTGTTTTCCCTGCACACCATTAAAGCTTAAAAACCCCAAACATTTACACAGATTACCCTTGGAAAGGAAAGCTTTTCCAGGGTATTTCATCCAGGACAAAGTTTTTCCTTTAAAATAATTATATTTTTTATATTTTTATATAACTTATTTTAAATAATTATATACTTTTAAATAAATTAACTCTGGGAGTGGGGGGATTTTTTAGGAAGGGCATTTTTGGGTTTTTTTCCCCCATTTCCTTTAGGATTTTTTTTTTTCATTTCTAAACAATCAGGATGAAACTTTTCCCATCCAACTCCGAATTTTCCCGAAGCATCCACGGGATTTTCAAGGGATTTGTCGGGGTTTTCAAGTCCCAGCAGCAGACCCAGGCAGGGCTCGGCGAACGCGGGGGGTTTTTTTAGGGATTCGCGGGGGCCTGTCTGGGAATTTGGGCATTTTTTCCCCAGGGAATTCTCATCCTTACATCCTCCCAGACAGCGTCCAGCTCGATGGGAGGGGTGGCTTGTTTCAACATGCTCTTGAAGGCCGATTCCTTCCTCTTCATCTTCCGCGCTTCCTCCTTCTCCCGCTCCCGCTCCCGCGCTTCCGCCTTCTCCAGCAGCTGCGGGGCGGAAGGAACGGGGGATCGGGAATGGGGGGAAAAGAATTCGCTTTATTGGGATTCACGGACACTTCACCCTCAGAGCCGGGCCTGAGGCACTTGGAAATGACAAGGACAATTATTTTTCCCATACTTAATGAAGAAATGGAAGTTGTTCTGTTGAATTATTTTATCAAACTTTAATTGGTTTTTTCTTTTCCAAGCACGGAATTGCTGTTGCTGGAAATCCAATGATGCAGAATTACAGAAGCACACAGAGCAGGAGCAATCTTACGTACAGCATCACTGAATTCCTGTCCCTCAATCCCTCACGTTTGGGAACGCTGACTGTGCTTGGATTAAGGATTATTTTTAGTTTGGCAACTGAAATCAGTGAAGTTACTCTAAATAACAGAACATTCCTCAAGTATTATGGAATTAGTTAGAAAATAAACCCCAATTCCTGTTTGGAGAAGGGATTTCCCATCCTGATTATCCAGCTGTTCCATTTAATTAGCGTATTTATCAATTAACACTTACACTGTTGAAAGCCAGCTTGATATTCCCTGCATCCAGCGTGGTGGCCCTTTTCGTGGAGCTGATGACAGTGACGAAATCCTCAAAGGAAGTGTTCACTTCCACCACAAATCCTTTATCCTGGGAAAAAAAACAGCTCCTTTGGCACGAGGGAAGCCAGGAATTCCTTCAGGCCCAAGGAAACCCCAGCTCCCTGGAAACGTGGAATTCGAGGAGGAGCCAGGCAATCCTCACCTTTAGGATGTCTTTAATTATCTTCTTCTCGTCGTGGTAACGAGCTTTGAGATCCTCCACGTAAAACTTGAACAGGTCCAGCGCTGTCGATCCTGAGGGAGGGTTCAGTTAAGCCAAGGGTCAGGTTTAACCCCAGAGCTGCACTTGTAGGTGTTTAAAACCAGGAATAACTGCTCTGGGCCTGCCCCAAATCCCGGGATTTCGCCTCCTTACCCGGCTGGCCCAGCATGCTGGTGAATCTGATGTCGGAGCTGATGGCCGGGTACAACTCCATCCAGGAGGACATGGAATGTAACTGCCCGTGCTCGTGCAGCTCATCCAGAAACAGCTGGGAAAAAACGAGGAAAACGGGATTTGGAGTCATTCCTCAAGCTTCTCCTCGCTACCAGCTGGGATGGATTGGCTTGGTAACTGGAATTCCGTTTTTGTTCCAGCAGGATGGAAAAATCACTTTTTATGTGGCTCCTCCTGCTTTTCTCCACCATCTACAACGTTCCAGCTGCGTCTCCTTCCCATCCAGGCCTATTCCCTGTGATTTTTCCCAACTTTTCCAGCTTTCTGGCATAACACAGCAGAGAAAATGCCACCCCCCCTCCCCGTAATCAACCCTCAGGAATAAAAGAAAAGCCCACATGGAATATCCCATGACATTCCATTTTTAGGACAGATCCCCAGATTCCACCGACCTGGAAAGATTCCCTGTTTTTACGCTGCCTCCTCCTTTCCCTCAGCAAACTTTTCTGCTTCTCTTCCTCCTCCTCTTTTTCCAAGGCCCTGATGTGCTCCTCAAAACAGATCAGGGCATCCTCCTTATCCATGTCTAGCAAAAACAACAACAAAAAAAAACAAAAAACAGGGAGAAAGAGGGGGAAAAAAAAATCCATCAGGTTGTTCCTTCCAACCCAGGAAGAATCCTCCTTCCCGAGGAATTGCAGAGCCCACGGACGTACTCTGGAGCTCCTCATCCTCGGCGAAGGTGGGGTTGTCCATGAGGTACTGCTGGGCCTCTGACCAGGTGGTGCAGTAGGTGACGTTGGCCATGTTATCCAGGATGTTCTTCAGAGCCTCCCAGTTCCTCTTCCGCAGTTGCTTGGCTTGTTCCTGAGGGGAAAAGTCGTTTTTATTTTGGCCTCGATCCGAGGTGGTTTGGATAGAAATGGAGGATATCCAGCGTGTTCTCCAAGAAAACAGGAAAGTGATCTTTAATTTAGAGAAAATCATGGGATTCTGGGGCGGTTTGGGTTGGAAGGGGCCGTGAAGCTCATGCCATTCCAACCTCCTGCCCTGGACAGGGATCAGGTCGCTCCAAGCCCCATCCACCCCGGCCTTGGACACAAAACAACACAATTTTCCCATCTCGTTATTATTATTCACCGATTTAGGATAAAATCCATCAGGTGATTGATTAAAATAACCCGAAAATGCAACACACGTGGTAAAATCATCAGGAATGAATCCCAACGAACCCCAACCCCTTCCCTAAAAGCTGCTGCTCGTCTGCCATAAAGCCTCGGGCAGAGGCTGAAGGTGTTTTAGGAACAAGTGAGGAGATGTTGGAGAGCTCTGAAGGGAATTTACCTTCTCCTTCTTGGACAGGAAAAACAAAACATCCTCGTAGATCTCCAGCCGGTCCCGCTCGGATATGGCATTCCACACTTCCATCTCCCCAAACATTTGTTCAGCTTTCCTGGGCAAAGCAAATCAAAAACCACACAAATACTGATTTATTCACTGGTGATAAATCATCCATCAGTTCCCCACAACATCAGGGAGATCTCTGTTTGAGCAGGAACGCTTTGATAGGAATTCTCCTTGATTTTCCCTATTGGAAGCTTTTTTTTTTTTTCGGTGACAACTTTTTAATTTTTATAAAGGAAGGGGGAAAAAAAAAAAGCTAAAAATGGAAGCTGATGCCGCTCCAAGCAGTGCATCCCAGCAGGAATTTTATCGCAGATTCCCAAGTCTCTTACTTGTATCTGGTGGTGGAGGTCATCTTCTCGTGGTTTTCCAGGAAACGTTGGAAGGATTCCTTGGCTTCCTTGTACTTGGATCTGGCTTCCTCCTTCTCCTCCTTCTCCGTCTGAACTTTGTAAGCGTTAAAGGCCTGCTTCTTCTCACTCAGTTTGGCCAAAGCACTTCCCGGGAAAAGAAAAGGGAAAAAAAGTGGTTTTTACAAATTAAAAACATTCAGGAAGAGAGCACAAAAAGAATCAGGAACAGAAGACAATCAGAAAATTCAGAAAAGGAAAATCAGAAAAAAAAAAAAAAAAGAAAATCGGGAAAAAATAAAAGGAAAATCAGAAAAAAAAGGAGAAAAGGAAAAGAAGAGGAAATAATAATTAAAAACGAACAAAGAAAGGAAAAAAAAACCCAGAAAAAAAACAAAGAAAAGAAAATCAGAAAACCAGGGGGAAAAAAAAACAAAAACCCCCAAAAAAGGAAAATTAGAAAAAGAAAATCTGAAAAAAAAGAAAATCAGGAAAGAATTAGAAGAATCAGAAGAAAGAATCAGAAAAAAAAAAAAATCACAAAAAAGGAAGGAAAATCAGAAAACGAAAAAAGAAAATAAGAAAAATAAATAAAATCAAAACCAGAAAGCAAAAGGCAACAGGTTTGAATAATCCAGATTTGAGATAAAATTAATCTGAATATTTTAGTCCCCAAAACAGCATGGAATACCGACTTCCACACTTGTTCCCAATGAAAATTAAGCTGTTGGAAGCACTTCCTAATGGAGGAAAAGCAGAAAATTCCCTGCCAATGGCACTAAGTGCAGGAGTATTTGTTGCTGACAGATATTTTAGATTTTTTGGAAGTAAATTCCCTAAAAAAAAAAAACCAAAAGAAAGTTTGTTTGGAATGAAAGGAGAAGTCAGTACCTGTATCTGGGGTCGTTAATGATCATTTTCATGGCCTGCTCCCAGGAAGCATTGGATGGAACCCGCTGTGGAAACAGGAAATTGTGCATTAATCAGACCCGGGATCAACATCCAGCAAGGAATAAATAATCCCTTAAAAACAGCCATGGGGAAAAGAAAAAAAAATAAATTCCATTTTTAAGCTCAAACAACACTTCACTGCAATGTTCTTTTCCTTCATTCCCTCAAGAGTGAGGAATTCTTCCCCCCCAAAAAATCAAGTAAAACCTGGCAAACAGAACCAGGTTTTGCACTTCAATAAAACATCGCCAATTGCTCAATAAAACATTAATAATTGGCCCAAGTACCTTTTCTTTTAACAGCTCTTTAAATGCTTGTTTGGCCTCTTCCTTTGTGTTCCAGGTGTAGGTTTTCTTAACTGGCTGCGCTTCCTCGTCCTCCTTCTTTGCAGCGGCGCTAAAGAGAAAAGGATTTTATTATTTCAGCATTTTTTTCTAAGTTAGAGGCACTGAAGAGTCAAAAGCCACCACAAAATGAGGTTTTTTTAAATAGCAACGCAAAGTAAAAAAAAATAATTCTAATAATTCATACGAGGCTTTTCCTTACAGGCACCACGACCGATGAAAAAGAAAGATCAAAAAAAGTGAATTATTTAGGGAGAATATTTCCCTCCTGCAATTGGCTGCTTGCTGGAGTTATCTGGAAATTAATCCTAAAAATGTAATGTTGAAATTCAGCAGGAATATTAGTATTTTATATAAAAATATAAAGTGAAGTGCCTAAAAATGGGCCTCTTCTCCTTGATTACGTCCTGCTGCCTAAAATCCCCCACAGCATTTCTTTAATGATAAAAATCCTAAATTACAATTTTCCACACAATAGATTTTTCATTATTTAAAAAAAAAAAAAAAAAGGAATTACAGCTGGAAGAGATAAAAATCCGTTTTTAGTATTTTTACTTTCTTTCCAGCGATAACCAACGGCACAGATCCTTGGAAAAGGAGCGTAAACAGGGAACTGTTTAATGGCACCCCGGGAAATCCTTACGGATACTGGAAAATTCCTGGGATGTTCCTGTCACTGAGAAATGGGAAAGTGCAGCAAAGCCACGAGGCTCCATAAATTATCACGGAATGGTTTGGATGGGCAGGAGGGACACTAAACCCACCCAGTTCCACCCACCCCAGGGTGCTGCAGCCCGGCCTGGGACACGGCCAGGGATGCGGGGACAGCCACAGCTGCTCCGGGAAAGCTGTGCCAGAGCCTCAGCACCCTCCCAGGGAACAACTCCCTCCCAATCCCTGATCCAGGCCTGCTTCCTGCCGTCTTACAGCCACTCCCTCCTGTGCTGTGCTGAATTGCTCATCTCCTTCGAGAACGTGCCTTAAGCAGGTTTGTGGGAAGATCCTGGCGTTTGGGATGGGAATCACGGAATGGGGTGGTTTGTGGGAAGATCTCAGCGTTTGGGATGGGAATCACGGAATGGGGTGGTTTGTGGGAAGATCCTGGCGTTTGGGATGGGAATCACGGAATGGGGTGGTTTGTGGGAAGATCCTGGCGTTTGGGATGGGAATCACAGAATGGGGTGGTTTGTGGGAAGATCTCGGCGTTTGGGATGGGAATCACGGAATGGGGTGGGTGGGAAGATCTTGGCGTCTGGGATGGGAATCACGGAATGGGGTGGTTTGTGGGAAGATCTCGGCATTTGGGATGGGAATCACGGAATGGGAATCATGGAATGGGGTGGTTTGTGGGAAGATCCTGGCGTTTGGGATGGGAATCACGGAATGGGGTGGTTTGTGGGAAGATCCTGGCGTTTGGGATGGGAATCACGGAATGGGGTGGTTTGTGGGAAGATCCTGGCGTTTGGGATGGGAATCACGGAATGGGGTGGTTTGTGGGAAGATCCTGGCGTTTGGGATGGGAATCACGGAATGGGGTGGTTTGTGGGAAGATCCTGGCATTTGGGATGGGAATCATGGAATGGGGTGGGTGGGAAGATCCTGGCATCTGGGATGGGAATCATGCAATGGGAATCATGGAATGGGGTGGTTTGTGGGACGATCTCGGCGTTTGGGATGGGATCACGGAATGGGGTGGGTGGGAAGATCTTGGCGTTTGGGATGGGAATCACGGAATGGGGTGGCTGGGAACGGCCATTCAGGATCACCCCAATCCACCCATGGGCAGGGACACCTCCCACTCTATCCCAGGCTACTCCCTGCCCTGCCCTGCGACACCTTCCAGCTTCTCGGGGAATTCCATCCCAGGGAACGATTTCCCCCTCATCCCCACGAGCACTCACTCTCCCTGTGCCTCCTGCTTGGCCCCCTCCTCCGTGGCGGCCGCTGCCGCGGCCTCGGCGCCGCCGTCCTGCGCTCCGGGGCCGGCCCCGGCCGGGCCCTGCTCCTCGGCGGCGGCCGCTCCAGCGGTATCCGCGTCCCCCGCGGCGGCGGCCGGGGCGGGCTCGCCCTCGGGAGCGGCTCCGGCGGCTCCTCCCGCGGCGCCCTCGGAGGCCGGGGCCGCGCCCGCTCCGCCGGCGGCATCGGCGGCGGCCGCCGGAGCCGAGGCGGCGGCGGCGGCGTCCTCCGGCTTGGAGCTGGGGACGGGAAAACGGCAGCGGTGACACGGCAGCGGTGACACGGCAGCGGCCGCCCGGAGGCACGGATCTCGGGGATAGAGGGCAAAGGGGGACGGAAAAGACGGGAGGAGAACGAGGAGAGAGGGGTTTGGGGGGAGTTAAGGACTCGGGAAAGGTTTACGGGCCCTCGGGGAAAATGGAGGAGCCTAGGAAAGGCTGGAAGTTCCTCAGGAAAGAAGGGGCTGGAAGAGCCCCAGGAAAGGCTGGAAAGGCCCTCGGGGGAAAAAGGGATTGAAGGATCCTAGGAGAGGTTTGAGGATCCTCAGGAAAAAGGGTTTGAAAGGTGTCAGGAGAAAGGGTTTGGAAGGCTCCCAGGAAAGGTTGAAAGGCCCTCAGGATCCTAGGAAAGGTTCTAAAACACTCAGGAAACAAAAAGGGGTTGAAGGCCCTCAGGAAAAATACAAGGGTTTGAAGAACCTCAGGGAAAAAAAAAGGGTTTGAAGAACCTCATGGTAAAAAAAAAGGGTTTGAAGAACCTCAGGAAAAAGAGTTTGAAGAACCTCAGGAAAGGCTGAAAGGCCCTCAGGAACAAAGGGTTTGAAGGATCCTAGGAAAGGTTCAAAGACCCTCAGGAAAAAAAAAAGGGTTTTAAGAACCTCAGGGAAAAAAAAGGGTTTGTAGGCCCTCAGGGAAAAGAAAGGGTTTGGAAGGCTCCCAGGTAAGGTTGAAAGGCCCTCAGGATCCTAGGAAAGGTTCTAAAACACTCAGGAAACAAAAATGGTTTGAAGGCCCTCAGGAAAAAAAAAGAGTTTGAAGAACTTCAGTAAAACCAAGGGTTTGAAGAACCTCACGGTAAAAAAAAAAAGAGTTTGAAGAACCTCAGGGGAAGTTGAAAGGCCCTCAGGAACAAAGGGTTTGAAAGATCCTAGGAAAGGTTCAAAGACCCTCAGGAGAAAAAAAAAAAAAGGTTTGAAGGCCCTCAGGGTGAAAAAAAAAAGGTTTGAAGAACCTCAGGAAAAAAAAGGATTTGAAGAACCTCAGGGAAAAAAGGGTTTGAAAAACCTCAGGAAAGGCTGAAAGGCCCTCAGGAACGAAGGGTTTGAAGGATCCTAGGAAAGGTTCTAAAACCCTCAGGAAAAAAAAAGGGTTTGTAGGCCCTCAGGAAAAAAAGAGCTGAAGGCCCTCAGGGGAAAAACAGGTTGAAGAACCTCAGGAAAAAAAGGGTTTGAAGGCCCTCAGGAAAAAAAAAAGGTTTGAAGAACCTCAGGGAAAAGAAATGGGTTTGAAGAACCTCAGGGAAAAAAAAAATGGGTTTGAAGAACCTCAGGGAAAAAAAAATGGGTTTGAAGAACCTCAGGGAAAAAAACCCAGGGTTTGAAGAACCTCAGGGGAAAAAAAAAACAGGGTTTGAAGAACCTCAGGAAAAAACCAAGGGTTTGAAGAACCTCAGGAAAAAACCAAGGGTTTGAAGGATCCGAGGAAAGGTTCTAAGACCCTCAGGAAAAAAGGGTGTTGAAGGCCCTCAGAGAAAAAAAAAAGGGTTTGAAGAACCTCAGGAAAGGCTTAAAGGCCCTCAGGAACAAATTAGCATAATATTAAAAATGTACCTGTTTTCTTCAGCTTTAATCATTGCTAGAGGGGAAAAAGGAGAAACACAATTAAAATATACCTTTAAAATAGCTCATATACACAGGGAGTTCTAATAGTTCTTGATTTAATAAAAGCAAAGTTTTCAGTATTTTTTTTAACTATCGAAAATTTTAATGTTTGTGCCCTTCAAAGACTGAAATCCATCGAGATTAAAATAAAGTTTAGAAATGCCACTACGGGAAGACTGGGGAATATAAAAACTACTTTTTGCTTTGAAATTCGTAAAAAAAAAAATAGCTCAAGCACTCAGAAAGAAAGTCAGGCTTATTAAACAGAATTTTATAGTTCTGCTGCCTGCTCTCTTTTGTTTTTACACTCTTTTCCCCCAGCTGATTTTGTCGCTATGGAAATAAATAATGCAATTAATTAAAATATATTGATAAAATTACAAGTCCAGCAGGCTTTTACCTTCCAGGTCCTCCAGCTCTTTGGGTTTTGCCCAGCGGGATTCCTTTGTTTGGGAATTGTAATAATAAGGCTTCCCAGAATCTGATTTATATTCCTTCCAGGGACACTTGGATAACAATTGCTGATGGAGAGAAAACAAAGATTTCCCAAGGAAAAAATCTCCTTCAGTAATTCCTTAAATAAGGATTCCTGCTTCCCTCTTCATTATTCCTGCTCCTTAAATAAGCAATTCGGAACATCACTAGGTGGGATAAGTGGCATGAAATTATTTAGGGCGTATTAAAGTTGCATTTCTGAGCTCTTCCCTCTTGAAATTAAGGAAAAAAAAAAAAAAAACAACGAAATTCCAAGTTTTCCCGTTTATTTTCCTTGTGGACCGAGCTGTGCCTAAGGTTTATTTTCAGTTCTCAGCTACAAACTTCAAATATTCCGCAGGAAATCAGAAAAAATGGTTAAAAAAATTGAAAATAAATCACACTGGATCAATTTGATTTGATACTATCCAACAGGAATAAACCAGGGGAATTCTCCGGAATTTGCTGTGTATTTTAAGAGCACTAATTTGACCAAACAAACAATTTTTAATCATTTTTTTCTTCTCTAAACATTTCTCTAAATTATTTCCTCTACTACTTCTCTAAATAATTAAGAAAAAGACATTTTGCGTTAAGAAATCCTATCTAAAAACGAGGAAAATGAAGGAATTTTGGCCGCTTTGCGCCCTCGGCTTCTCCCAACATAAGGAGAACGATCCAAACGTTTCAGGAACGTTTCTTATCGGAAGAGTTCGCTCCCGGCGCTCCCACAAGATCCCAGAACGGATCTGGGGTCTGGTTACCTCAGCGGGGGTTTTGAGGTCATCTGGCTTCTCCCACGTGGACTGCTTGGTCTCGGTGTTGTAGTAGTAAGTTCTCCCATCCGGGGATTTGTGCTCCGTCCACGTGGATTTCTGGGGGAATCCCGAGCCAAATTAACGAAAAAAAAAGATAAAAAAACCCCCGGGATCCAAGTCCCCAAAGGCAGCGGGATGCAAACCTGCTTGGAGTGGTCCTCGCTGGCAGAGCTGGTGCTGGTGGAGCTTTGCTGCACCGCGGAGACCACGGGGTGCGTCGTCTGCGGAGGAGACGGAAAATCCCACGGGAAACCCCCGTTAACTGGGGGATTCGCACCAATAGCCCGGGTTTTCCAAGCGGAAAAGTCAAAAATCACACCTTAAGCCGTTTTTTTTTTTTTTTCCCCAAAAATCTCCCCATTTGGGAGTGGAGCTGTCCAATTCCACGTTCCAAAGGGTCTAATTCCCACCAGAAGGTGCAAGTGAAGGGGTCAGACTACGACAGCTCCAAGTCAAAATTCCACTCCCTGTTCCCAAAACCTGAGGAAAACTGGCTTCAGGAGGATTCTGAAGCACTTCCTGCTGCTTTCCACGGCCAGTTTCCCCGTGAATCCCCTGATCAGTGACTGGATACGGCCAAGGAAAACTGCATTTCCTACAGTGCGACGGCACAGGGTGGAAATCCCATGGAAAAAATGAGGTTATCATCTATATTTAGTAATTAAGTTGGGACAAAACCAACCAAAAACTTGGAAAATAGTAGGGGAAAAGAGGAGAGGGAAAAAAACCAGAATTAATTTTTTTTTTCTTTTAAATCCCTAAAGCCAAGTTTGCCCCACAAGCACATTGGAATTCCAACCTTGTGGAATTGTGCTTTCCACATACCTGAGTTCCAGGAGGGGTCACACCTGCAAAATAGATAATTAAAAATTAATAAAAGGTTTGGTTGCTTCATTTTTCTGAAAATTCCTCAACGTGTGCAAGGAAAAAAAAAAAAAAGTTCTGGGTGTCAGTGGAGATTCCAGGACTGAAATGCTGCATTCCATTTTTGGGGAAAAGTGGAATTTTTTAATGCTCCAGCTGATTTTGGTCAAATATTTTGAAATTATATCGAGTTGTTTACTCACCTACTTGTGCATCCATGCTGTTCACCCCTGGCTGTGAAAACAATTAAATTAAAACGATTAAACATTTGAATAATTAAATTTAAATAACTAATTACTGAGGAATTAAATCCTAAAAAAATTCCAATATTCATTATCCAAACAAGGCCTCTCTGCCACAAAAGGCCCTAATTCCTTAAATAAGGATTCCCGCTTCCCTCTTCATTATTCCTGCTCCTTAAATAAGTAATTACGACGTCGTTAGGTGGGATAATTATGTGGCACAAGGCTGTGGGTATATTAAAGTTGCATTTCTGAGCTCTTCCCTCTGAAATTAAGGGAAAAAAACCCAACAAAATTCCAAGTTTTTCCCATTTATTTTTCCTTGTGGACTGAGCTGTGCTTTAAGGTTTATTTTCAGTTCTCAGCTACAAACTTCAAATCCTCCTCAGGAAAACAGAAAAACTGGTTAAAAAGTGAAAATAAATCACACTGGATCAATTTGATTTGATGTTATCCGCCAGGAAAAAAGCAGGGGAATTTTCAGGAATTTCTTGCAGGAAATTTAAGAGCATTAATTTGACCCAAACAGTAAATTTTAGGATTTTTTAGTGTATTTTAAGAGCATTAATCTGACCAAAACACTGATTTTTAGGAATTCCATTGCTTCTAATCGGCACAGCAAAAGTTTGTGCTCAGCACTACGGGAAATTCCAGAGGAATTCAGGGATTTAAATCTGCATGGAAACAAAAAACAAAAAAATATTTCTAACCTGAAATGGCTGGAACTGGTTTTAAGTGAATCTCTTAGGCCTGGACTAAATTTATTTCTTAAGAACAAGATTTAATTTAATTTTTTTCCCCTCAGAGATCTCACCTGTATTTTAACTTTCCCCTCTCCATTTCCACCCCAAGAATTCCTCATTCCTTGAGGCATTCCAGCAATTCTTATACTCAACTGAATTTCAGGAACTCTGAATTAAAAAAATCTCTTTCTAATGGATTCAAATCTCTTTGATATTGAATTAGAACTCTTTAAACAATTGCAATTTAAAAGGGAAGAATCTCTTGGTCAGATAATTTAACAATCCAAGTGATTCCTGCCGAGCTCCAGGAAGTGAAGGATAAGGAATGAAAGGAAAACTAAAAGGAGTTTAAAGACTGACGAAAATCAGAAAAAATCTTATTTTTATGATCATTCAAGAGCCACATAAAATTCCATCGCAGTGAAAAATCCGTTTAAAATTTCAATTCTTCTTTTCTAATTAAAGAAAGCAAAGAGTGAACAGCAGCAACCGCTAAAAATAGCTTTTAAAAACTAAAAAAACAAGAAATGAAACTCACAGGAACCGTGGGCTGCATGGCAGCCTGGGACATGTGGGACATCATCATCCCCGGCATCACCGACTGCATCATTCCAGGCATCTGGAATTCAAGAGTTATTTCCCAGAGATTTTATCACATTCCAAACACAAAATACAGTATTTTCATTTCAACTCCGTTATCAGATCCTTCTTTTTAATTAAAAAAAACCCCAACCAAACAACCCAAACATCCCTCTTAGGTAACGAAAAATAAAACCGATTTGTGGGACTGTGATTCCCTTTGTCACGTTCCCACTGAACCGGGATATTCCTAGCAGGAATGACACGTCCAGATTCCAAAGCTGGGCAGGAAATAACAATAAAACCCAGTTAAACTCCAAAGGAACAACATCAAATGAGGTGGGCTCTGATTCCACCACTGAAATGCTGAGTGAAAGCAGGAAAAGCAAAGGTTGGGAATGATTCCCGCAGGATTCCAAGGCTACAGGGAATACATGAGCAAAGGAAAGGTGAACTCCCAGACATTTACCTTCAAGCCTTTTGCTCTCCATCTACCAAAAAGTCCTGAGCTGCTCCCTAAAACATGAAATATTGACATATTCCCTGGCTAAGAGTGGGAATTGTGGAAAAGGAGTTACAAAAAAGCAGAGAAATAAACCAGAATTTCTCCTTCGCTTGCTAATGAACGCACACGGTGCTAATGAGTCAAATCCTCCCCATTTTTGAAAAACTTGCTTGATTTCCACCCCAGAAGCTGCAAATCCCCACTGGAAAAGCTCCTACCAAGCCTTTAGACACCAGTTTAAGGAAAATTCGGATGCTGTGTCCAAGGAATTGCAAAGGAAGAGGAGCTGTCTGTCACCATGGGCCATTCCCAGAAGTTTAATCCTTCCCTGCCTCTCTTCCATAACCCACCATCACAAGGAGCATCCCGAGGATATTCAGCATTCCTGGGATATTTATTCTATCCACAAGGAGAATTATTTCTTTAAGAGTTCAGGGTTTAATCACAGACCACACAGGGAATGTGATAACTGAGAAGAAAAGCTGCCAAAAAAGCAGGGCCGTGCTCGTGGCTCTGTCACCTGCCAGGGTTTTTTTCCAATCCCATGGAATCAGCAACAACGGGATACGGGGGTTATAAACCAATCCCTAGGAATTCTGCAAAAATTCCACATTTCTTCATTTCTGCTCCTGCTCTGATGTGTGGACGTAGGAAGTGGCCAAGAATTAAAGAAGCGTCAACTCCCAAGACAAACTGACTCCTTCAAAATCTACAGGAAACTTCCAAAAAAACTTTAACAGACCCCAAATTCTGGATTTATAATTGAAGTTAAACGTGCATTAATCACCTGTTCTCATAACAATCTCTAATTAAAGTTACAGAGGTATTCCCTGCTCCCCACGAGAAAAGCTTTAACCCCGACAGGACAAAACCCCCTGAAATCACTGACCAGGGAGATCTCCCCACCCCAGGCATCCCCTGGGATCATCCAGGGGAAAGCAGGGAATGAAAGGGGGCTGGAATTGCCTTACCTGCCCCATCGGGGGTCCTCCCATGGGGGGCATCATCTGAGGCATCATCCCGTGGGGAACCGGGGGCATGTTGGGAGGTCTCTGCCCCATGGGGTGCATCCCCATGGGGGGGTAGTGGGGCATTCCCGGGTGTCCCATCTGGAAAACACCGACAGACGGGGAAAATCAGCCCCCGAACGCGCTCACCAAAGGCAAGGAGGGAGATCCCTCTCCTGGTTTGGTTCTTTTAATTATTCAAACACTTGAAGAACTTTCTGTTCCAGAGAGATGCAACACTTTTGGAGTATTACGGCAAAGCCTGGGCAGAGTTTCCCTTTGGAAAACACATTTAGCAGGAGGAATTAAAAAAAAAAAAAATCAAATTATTGATCACAGAATCCCAGAACTGCTTGGCTAGGAGGGACCTTCAAGTTCCTCCAGTTCCACCCTCTGGGACACCTTCCACTATCCAGGGTGCTCCAACCTGACCTTGGACACTTCCAGGGATGAGGCAGCCTGGAATTCCATCCCCAGGCCTCACAGGGAAGGATTTCTCCCTAAATTTCCCTTAACTCTACCACTTTGCAGTCCAAAGCCAGTTTTCCAATGATTTTTCTTATCCCAGAAGCCTCCCTGGGGCTGGGGTTCACACAACGAACCACAAGCAACTAAAGGTTTGAATTTTCTGGACAGAACACTTGACTTATCTTGATCACATCCTCTCACAGCACATCCAGCGACAGCTCCCGTTTCCCAAGTCCCAGGTAATTCCAGGTGGAACAGTGTTTCCTAAAAGTCTCCTCTGCCCCTTTTTGGAGTGCTTTCTTTACTTCTCAGAGGGACCTGCCACTCTGGTGCTGTCACTAGTTGTGGAGAGTGAGAAGATGCCCCCCGAGCCTCCTTTTCCCCTTTCCCAGCTCCCTCAGCCACTCCCGGTGCTCCAGCCCCTTCCCAGCTCCGGATACAGCCAGGCCTGTGATCCAGTGTGCCCTGGGGGGCATCAGCATCCCCAGCAGGGCAGAGGTGATCCTGTCCCTGTGCCCAGCCCTGGAGGCACCTCTGGGTGCTGTGTCCAGCCCTGGATCCTCAGCACAGCAGGGACAGGAGCTCCTGGAGCTGAGGAAGGGCCTGGAGCATCTCCGTGCCCGGGAAAGGCTGAGGAGAGGGGCCCTCAGCCCTGGGTGTCCCTGTGTTCAGGGAGGGTCAGAGCAGGGCCCAGCAGTGGCACCAGAGGAACGGGCAGAGACTGATGCCCAGGAAGTTCCAGCAGTACGTAAGCAAGAACTTCTTCCTGGCGCGGGCCACAGGTGCCCAGAGAGGCTTCGGCGTTTCCCTCAGCGGGGATACCCGGAACCGCCCGCACACAACCCCGCGCCCATCCCACCCGACCCCCGGACGACCCCGGAGCAGGGAGGCGGGGCCAGCCGCGCACGCCGCGACTCCGTGCCCGCACTCACCATGAGAGAGCCGCGGTCGACGCCGCCGGGCCGCATGGCGGGGCTGAGCAGGGAGCTCCCGCAGCGGCCCAGGAGGCGCCCGCGCAGCGGCGGCCGCGGGGCCGCGGGCCCGAAGGGCAGCAGCGGCTCGGGCTCCCCGCGGGGCGGGAGCAGCGGCGCCAGCAGGCTGA
Source organism: Hirundo rustica (assembly GCF_015227805.2). Classification (NCBI taxonomy): domain Eukaryota; kingdom Metazoa; phylum Chordata; class Aves; order Passeriformes; family Hirundinidae; genus Hirundo; species Hirundo rustica. Next base: position 1,155,377 of record NC_053456.1, on the reverse strand, counting down.
CGGGCTTCCCCGCCGGCCAATCGGGGCGCGCCGCCAGCCGCGCGCTCTTCGGCGATTGGTCGGCGCCCGAGCCCACCGGCCGCACGGCGTCGCCCGGCGTCAGCTGCATGAGGGGCGGCGGCTTCGGCAGCGAGAACGGCAGCGGCTGCGGGGAGGCGGCGGCGGCCGCGGCCGTGGAGTCCCCGCCGGACATGGCGGCGGCGGGCGGCCCGGCCCCGCCGCGCGGGGGAGCGCTCGGGCGGGTCCCGGGAGCGCGGGGCGCGGAGCGAAGCGGCGGCTGCGGCGGCCGAGCGCGGGGCACGCCGGGAAACCGCTCACGTGGGACCGGGGGCGGTGCGCGACGGGCCGGGCCGTGCCAACGGCGCCGGAAGGAGCGGGGGGACTTCCCGCTCCACCATTTCACCTCGGCGTTCGAGCCGGCCGGGAGGTGGCGGCGGATCTCCCCTCAGCCGTGGCGCGGGTGGTGCGCGCCGGGTTCGTGCGCCCCCCCTCCCCGTGGGGCTGCGGGTGGTACGGGCCGAGCGCGGCCGGGGAGGCGCCCGCTCCCCCCCCGGCCCGAGCGCCGTGGTTGGTGCCGCTGAGGGGGAGCGGCCGCCATGGCGGGAGGGGAGATCCCTGTGGGATACGGGAATATCCCTGTGGGATACGGGAATATCCCCGTGGGACCGGGAATATCCCGCTGGGAGGGCACCCACAGGGATCAGCCCGTCCCACTCCTGCACCTGCACACCCCGACACTCCCTCCCTGTGCCTGAGGGCGTCGTCCAAGCGCTCCGGAAGCTGTGGCAGCCTTGAGGCCTTGGCGCTTCCAGGGATCCGGGGGCAGCCACAGCTTCTCCGGGAATTCTATTCCAGCCGGGAATTCCTTCCCAAAATCCCACCCATCCCTGTCCTCCGGCCATCCCCTGTGTCCTGTCCCTCCAGGGCCTTGGAATAAAGGCCAGGAAAGGTGAACTGAACCCAGAAACAGTGTTAAAACTCAATGTAACTTCAGCTGGAATTGTCTAAAATGCAGCTCTTGGTTTTCCAGGAAAGGTTAGAACCCCGGTGTTTTCCTCGCGCAAAGCTCTCCTGCCAAGATTTTAGTATGGAGGAAGGAGTTAATCGATTAAATCAAAGTAAAATTGTGTGTGACCTAAAATTACTGCTCGTCAATCAAATCAGTGTGAGAGGTGCGTTTGATATTATTTGATAGTCTTGGTTTAATATCAACAATCCACCAGAATAAAGCGGGGGAAGGGCTGGGAAAGTTGTTTAAAAATTCCCAATAATTTATAATTTGGTTTTGTACCACCTCACACCAAGCTTAGCCGGGATGGAGCCCATCCCACACAGTGGGAGAGGGCTGGGAATTTTGTGGGATAAACTGAATTTAAGTGAGAACTCCAAAGGGGAAGGGCTTGGGAGATCCAGGGAATGATCTCTGCTCCCTCGGCGTGTTTATTTACGCCGTGCTTCTCTCCCTGTCCCTGGAATTGCACAACTGGGAATATTTTCCTGTTCCTGACATTGCACGCCCCGTGTCCCGTTGTTGTCCTTGAGGAGAGGGGATCTTCAGGGATGTGGATTTTATTTTTCCATAGCAGTTGTGGATTTCCACGCGCCTCCGTCGTTATCAAACGCTCCCTTTTGCCCTTTGGGGGCACAGATATTTAATAAATCCCTTGGCTGCAGTGAGGCAGGAGCTGCTTTGGCTCGGCTCGTGGAAATACGGAATGGTTGGGATAAAAGGGACAAAAACTCCTGCAATCCATGGACACCTCCCACTAGCCCAGGGTTTTCCAGCCTGGCCTTGGACACTTGGAATAAACCCCAGCCCTGACCCTTCTGGCTGAGCCTAAAGAATTCCCTAAATCCACACAAAAATCCCTCGACTCATCGAAATTTTCTGCCACGACCAAGCAGCGAAATTAAAATTTAAGTTGATTTTTATTTAAATTTGAAATCTCGTTTCCATCTCTCCCAGTGTGCAGTGAGCAGAGCTCCGGTGGGGCACAGTTGCTTTTGTCAGCCTGAGGTGGAACTTTAGTACTTTGAGCACTTTTATTTCTTTATTTTTAAGCACAGCTGCCTGAAATTGGGATAAATCAAGTGAATTTATTTAAACTTTTCTGATTTTTTTTTTTAAACTGTTTTTGTGGTTTTACAGAAATTTTGATAGAGCATCCAATCCGTCACTCCTCTTCCTGAACCTGGAGGAAATTCCTGGGGTTTAATCTGGATTTTTAAACAGGATTTGTAGGAAATACAGAATTCCAAAACGAAATTTTAAAAAAAAATTAAATACAAATTCTGGAATAGAGAATTTTGAAATAAAAATTCTGGAACACAAACCCTGCCTGAGCTGAAAATTCTGAAATAGAGGATTTTGAAATATAAATTCTGGACAGCGAATTCCAAATTAGAGAATTTGGAAACAAAAAAAAATCTGGAAATGCAAACCCTGAAATAAAAATTCAGGAATACAAATTCCGAAATAAAACCCCTGAAGTAAATAAATAAATAAATAAATAATTCTGAAATACAAATTCCGAAATAAAACCCCTGAAGTAAATAAATGAATAAATAAATAAATAAATCTGAAATACAAATTCCGAAATAAAACCCCTGAAATAAATAAATAAATAAATAAATAAATATTTTTAAAAATCTGAAATACAAATTCCGAAATAAAAACCCTGAAATAAAAATTAAAAAAAAAAAAAAATTAAAAAAAAATTAAAAAAACCTTGAAATACAAAGTCTGAAATAAAAAATTTGGAAATAGAGATTCTGCAACGCAAATTCTGAAATGTGGAATTCTGGAATACAAGATATTCCAGACAGTGAGCCCTGGAATTCCTTTTCCACGGAATTTTATCTGGTAGCTGGAATAGATTAAACCGGTGATCTCTTCATTTTTCTCTTAGAAAAACTCCTTTATTTCCTATCAGCTCAATATAAAATCGCTCTCGGGTGTTTCCTAGGCTCCGAGGGATGGATTTCTTTGGGAAACGCGGAGAATTCCGAGAGAATTCCTGGAGCTGCCAGCAGGGAGAGAGCTTGCACACGGAATGTGCATTCCAGGGAAAAACTGGAGCTGCTGCTCCGCCGCGGCCCGGCAAAACCTCGCTCTGGGCATTCCCAATCCCAAAAAACGGGATTCGATCCCACGGGATGCAGCGGGAAGTGTGCTTTTCCTTGGACGGCTTTTCCCGGCAGCTCCGCCTCCAGATTTAGCTGTTGGGTTGTTGGGGTTTTGGGGTTTTTTTTTTCCATTAGAGCTCATAATTTATTTAAGAATTGCAGTGATTCGGGTCTCTGAAGTGGTTCTGTGGGGAGGGTGAGGCTCCGTTTCCCTTCCAGGGAGTGTCAGGATGTCTGAATCCATGGATTCAGCACATCACCCTTTGGAAAACAGCTGCAGGGAGCTTTCCCCCGTATTCCTCAAGTGGCTTTTGCCGTTGTTTCTTCCTCTGATAAAATTCTTTTTCATTCTTCAGCCCGTGAAAATCAAATTTTCCAGCAGTGACTTTTCCTTATAAACCTGAATTTTCCTTATAAACCTGAATTTCCCTTTTAAATCTGAATTCTCCTTATGAATTTCCCGTGGGGTTGGGTTTTCTGGATGCTGCGGTATTCCCCGTGGGAATGTGTTACTTTGGGCGTGTTCTGCTCCCACTTTTCATCCCAGGAAACATCAGGCCACAGCTGGATCGTCACCAGCCCAACGAAGGGAGAAGTAAAAACATTAAATCCAACTTTTTTTTTTCCTTGGGGAAAAAAGTCTGAATCTGAGGATTCGTGAATGATCCCTAGGGAATGTTTCATGTGATGGGAATTCCTCTGGAAATGAGGCGTCGCTTCTGGAGGGATCTGGAATGTCCCTGGAGCAGCTTGAGCATGGAGGTGTCCATTCCAGGAGATCCATTTGAGGGAATTTGGGAGCCTGGAAAAACTCGGGATCTGGGGGATTCCTGTTTTTTAACAGCTCGGGAAGGTGAGAGTTTGAGGGATGGGCTCCATGAGGAGCAGCACATCCCAAATCCAGAAGAAGGGTGGGAGGCAGCCGGAGCAAAGCCAGGGCAAAATGCAAAGGAAAAGATGTGAGAATTCCAAAAACACACGTTCCCCTTGGATACCTCCAGCTTACAGGAATTCTCCCCCCAGGAGGGACGGTTCGGACTTTGCACAATGAATGTCAGACTTTTCCCGCCTGGTTTTCCCTCCAGGAGAATCCCAGTTAAACCCTGCTGCACCTCGTGTGCCCTTATCCCGGATTTCGGTGGTTAACAAGGGATTTGATCCTCAGGAATTGCTGCTCCCACCTCATTGTTTCCATCTGCTTGTTGTTTTCCATAAAAATCACGCCCCGGAGCAGAGATCAGTAATATTTCTGCCTTGATCCCGCTGCTGCGTCGCTGATGAACTCGTGGATTTAGGACAAATAATCCCGATTTCATTACCAGCAAGCGCTAGAAATAAAAACGGGCTCGGGACTATTGGCGGAAAAAAAACCAAATCCCGGAGTCGTGAGAGAGGATTAAAATTGGAAATATAAAAAAAAGAAATCTCTCCAGAGAAATGTTCAAAAGCCGGGAGAGTGGTGACAGCTGCTTCCCAGAATCCGGCTCTCCAGCGGCACCTGGGAGCCTTTGGATACGGGAATTAAAAGTAGGGAAGGGGCGGGGGAGCAGCGCCTGGAGAAATCCCGATCAAACAGCTCTGGATGAGCTGGAATTGCTGTTTTTCCCAGTTTGGAGCTGTCTGGGATGAGCCCCGAGGAGCCTCGGGAGGCTGAAGATAAAAAATGTGTGGATAAAGCTTAAAGGGAATCGGGCTGCAGTTGATTCCCAACTCCTGGGAATATCAGGAGTGGGATAACGGCCATTCCCTGCTCCTGGGTATGGGATCTTCCCCAGCAGGAGGGAAAACAAAGGTGACTTTTCCAGGGAATATCAGGAGTGGGATAACGGCCATTCCCTGCTCCTGGGAATAGATTGCTCCCAGCAGGAGGGGAAAACATAGGCTGCTTTTCCAGGGAATATCAGGAGTGGGATAACAGCCATTCCCTGCTCCTGGGAATAGATTGCTCCCAGCAGGAGGGGAAAACATAGGCTGCTTTTCCAGGGAATATCAAATGGGATGAAGGAGTCAGGATAAACACCCAGAGAGGGGATATTTGGGAATAGCTGTGGACATCGGCTGCTCCAGAGCCAGGTGTGGCCTCTCCCTCAGGAAGACAAACTCTTAGTGAATAATCCTCTGGAATGATGATGATGATGATGATGATTATAAATATTTCCCCCCTTTCTTCTAATAAATCTCGTGTACCTTATTCCACTCCTGGAGTCCATTCCATAGAATCCCAGACTGGTTTGGGCTGGGTGATTCCTTAAATCCCACCCCTGCCATGGGCAGGGACACCTCCCATATCCCGGGCTGCTCCAGCCTGGCCTTGGGCACTGCCAGGGATCCAGGGGCAGCCACAGCTGCTCTGGGAATTCCATCCCAGCCAGGAATTCCCAGTTCCCAGTCTCCCACCCATCCCTGCCCTCTGGCACTGGGAGCCATTCCCTGTGTCCTGTCCCTCCATTCCTTGTCCCCAGCCCCTCTCCAGCTCTCCTGGAGCCCCTCCAGGCCCTGCCAGGTCACTCCCGGGTCACCTCCAAGCTCCTCTCCCCCGGGCCGAGCTCCCGAGGAAGTTTTCTATTCATTAACGGTGTTTAAAGGCATTGGATATAATTGGATTTTTTAATTTGGATGCAGAATGCAATTACAGCCCGTGGTGTTTCCACCCTGGCGCTGCCTGTGCCCGTGAGCTGACCTTGGACAAGGGATGGAGGCACAGGACACAGGGAATGGCTCCCACTGCCAGAGGGCAGGGATGGGTGGGAGATTGGGAATTCCTGCCTGGGACGGAATTCCCAGAGCAGCTGTGGCTGCCCCTGGATCCCTGGCAGTGCCCAAGGCCAGGCTGGAGCAGCCCGGGATGGTGGGAGGTGCCTAAACACAAAACTGGAATGTTTACCTTCCACGCAGCAAAATTCCAAACCCCCCGGGATATTCCCTGATTTTCTTGCTGTTGTTTTCATGCTGGATTGGAGATGCAGGGGAAAGCAGACAAAACCAATTTACAATTAAAATGGGATGAAATCCAGTAATTTTTTTCCTCACTTCTTCTGTTTAACTTCCACCTGATACAAATCAGCAATTTTGGGTTCCTACATTCCAATCCTCGGGCTCGCTGAGGTTCGTGCAGCACTGTTTTATTTTATAACCCTTCAGGGACTGAGTTATTTAAGAATTTTTTTATTGGATTCAGTGAAAACAGGATTGCTCTTCTGCCTGATTTTGGGAGTTTCTCTTCCCTGTGGCTTTTATAAATCCCGGAGTTGTAACTCCATGCCAGACATCTGCAGCCAGGAGTAAATTCCAAAATTAATTGCACCAAGGATACGAAAGGGTTTGGACAAACAGACGAAGGCTAGAATTGCCGCTGTGTTATTGTACATTTAAATTTCACATATTTTAGCATTGTTTAGGATTTACTTGCAGATTTAATGAATAAACAATTGCAGAAGGAATTATTAGGGGAGGTTTTGCCTTCACAAATGACACAAAGCCACTTTTCCTGCAGCATTTTTTTTTCCCAGGAAAATCAAGCCTCTAGCCGTGTGTGAAATTGCGTTTGCCTCACTTAATTTCCTTCGTATAAATCACCAGGGAGAAAAACGTGGCTTTAAGGAGTATAAACCGGCTGTGTGTCAGGATTAAATTGTGGAGGAGCCCTGAGAAATGCAGGATTTTAAGGAATTATTCATCCAGGGAAGCCTGGGAGCGAGCTGTTCTCTTGGAAACCCCAGCTGCAGTGGCAGCAGGTGTTTTTGTGACTGACAGCCCCTATTAAAAATGTATAAAAACACATTTTGATTGGTCTAAAGATGCCTTTTGTTCCAGTTTTGCTGCTGTCTGCGGGAGAGCTCGGCGGCTTCTGTGCTCCTTCCACTCCAACCACACCTGTCCCCTTCCTCCTCCATCTGCTGGAGTCAAAACGCCGGGAAAGCAAATCCCTGCTCTCCTTCCGAGTCTCTTCCCCACCAGGATTTGAGGAATTTCAAATAAATGCGTGTGAAAGTCAAGGTGAGTCCGCAGAGCCTGGTTTGGTTGTTGGAATAATCCAATAAAATCGGGTTTGCAGCTCAGCTGTTGCCACCCAGCGGGGCAGAGCCGGTGGGAGTGAGGATGGAGCTGGAATTCCTCCACCTGGGATGGAGCTGGAATTCCTCCACCTGGGATGGAGCTGGAATTCCTCCACCTGGGATGGAGCTGGAATTCCTCCACCTGGGATGGAGCTGGAATTCCTCCACCTGGGATGGAGCTGGAATTTGCCCCTGTGTGCCAGGGCTGGGATGGGGATTCCAGCTCTGCACGGCATCTTTCCATCTGCAGGTCTGGAAGTGCAGAGCTGGAGCTTTCCAACAGAGAATCCCAGGATCTCCCTGAGGCTGGAAAAGCATTCCAAGGTCATGGAGTCCCAGCTGTGCCCCATGATCCCACCTTGTCCCCAGCCAGAGCCCTGAGTGCCACCTCCAGGAATTCCTGGGACACCTCCAGGGATGGGCACTGCAAACCTCCCTGGGCACTTCCAAGCCCTGACCTCCCTTTCCATGGGGAAATTCCTGCTGCTGCCCACCCTGAGCTCCCCTGGCCCAGCCTGAGGCCGTTCCCTCTCCTCCTGTCCCTGTTCCCTGGAGCAGATCCCAAATCCCCCCGGCTGTCCCCTCCTGTCAGGGAATTCCAGAGAGGGAAAAGATCCCTCTGCATCCTCCTTTTCTCCAGCCTGAGCCCCTTCCCAGCTCCCTCAGGAATTCTCCAGCCCCTTCCCAGCTCCCTCAGGAATTCTCCAGCCCCTTTCCCAGCTCCCTCAGGAATTCTCCAGCCTTTTCCCAGCTCCCTCAGGAATTCTCCAGCCTTTTCCCAGCTCCCTTCCCTTCCCTGGCCACGCTCCAGCCCCTCAGGGTCCCTCTTGTCCTGAAGGTTCCAGAACTGGACTCAGGCCTGGAGAAGCCTCCCGAGGGTCAGATCCTGGCCAGTGCCTGATGGACAAACCCATCCCTGACCCAGACTTCCCCCTTTTCCACGGGCAGGATCAGATTTTCCCGTGAGCTTCCCGATTTCTCTCACCGCCGGCTGGCTGGAAGCACAGGGCAGGGACAGGGCCTGGGATCCAATTCCGTGTCACGGAGGGAGTGTTGGGAGTTGCCGCAGTTGTGCTCGGGTGGCCTCATCCCTTCTCCTTCTTTTTTCCTCCTGTGTGGATTGAAACCTGACCTTCCGGCCCTCGTCATTCCCTGCAGCTTCATCCCCCTGGATGGATCCCAAAAATCGTCGCCCTGTGGAGCTGATCCCCAATTTCTTTATCCCAGTGTGTGAGTCCCCGGAGCACACCCAGCATCCCCAGGGGATTTTTATTTTTATTTTATTTTTGAAAGTTTATTTTTAGCTTTCCCAAATAATTCCCAGATTTGGATTAAATTTCCCTCCGTGGAGCGATTTCAGGCCGTTGGTTTGTGCCCGACGTCTGTCGCTGGTGACCTACAAAAGCCGGGCGATGATATCCCAAGGATGAATTATTCAGCTGCCCCCGCGCTCCGGAGATCCAGGAGAGGCTCTGGAAATCCATCCTGAGCCTTTGATCCCGTCCTTCCTCCCCTTCTGGCCTTGGCCTCGGCTGCCTTTGGGGAAAGGGAGTGGGAGTGAAACCACGGGAAGGAGAAGGGACAGAGGGGTGGAACAGTGATGGGAGGAATGATTCCCAAGGGTAACATCACGGAATGGTTCAGCTGGAAAAGTCCTCTGAGGTCTTTGAGTCCAAGCATTCCCAGCACTGCCACCTCCACAGGGCTGGGAAATCCCTGCAGGGGTGGGGATTCCACCTGAGCACCTTTTCCATGGAGGAATTGTTCCCAAAATCCACCCTGAGCTCCCCTGGCCCAGCCTGAGGCCGTTCCCTCTCCTCCTGTCCCTGTTCCCTGGAGCAGATCCCAAATCCCCCCGGCTGTCCCCTCCTGTCAGGGAATTGCAGAGAGGGAAAAGATCCCTCTGCATCCTCCTTTTCTCCAGGCTGAGCCCCTTCCCAGCTCCCTCAGGAATTCTCCAGCCCCTTCCCAGCTCCCTCAGGAATTCTCCAGCCCCTTCCCAGCTCCCTCAGGAATTCTCCAGCCCCTTCCCAGCTCCCTCAGGAATTCTCCAGCCCTTTCCCAGCTCCCTCAGGAATTCTCCAGCCCCTTCCCAGCTCTCTCCGGATTTTCCAGCCCTTTGCCAGCTCCCTCAGGAATTCTCCAGCCCCTTCCCAGCTCCATTGCTGCACACAGAGTTTCTGCTCTCTCCTCAGATTATAATGGATCTCGGAAGGAAGGTGTTCTGGGAAGGAATAGAAGAAGAAGGACGGGAAAAGGGAAATCCATCAGTTACTGCAGGTTTCCATAAAACCTAAAAGCTAAATTCCATAAAAACTTCTGCCATAAATCCATGGACCGGGGTCAAACTTGGTGCCTCGTTGTTGGTCACTGATGGACCCTGTGGGAAGAACCAAGTGTGGGAGCAGAACACAGGATTTTCCAGGCAAATATTCCTCTTACACTGTTATTTGGAACGTACAATCCCTTTAGGTTTTGTTGGGATTCCTAAAACTCACCTGGGTTGGGGGTTTTTTTGCTTTTTTCTCTTGGATACAGAACCCGTGGCCTGTTTTAATTCCCATTTTTTGGGGGTTAATTTCTGAGAACAAACACATTGTCCTGGAAATTTATTCATCCATACAACTCTGCAAAGGAGCTGGGAATTCCGCGTTCCCTCAGCTTTTCCAAGGGGTGGCCCCTGTTCCCACTCTCAGCCCCAAAATGCTGCGGGGGTTTGTTCAGAGGCACTCACTGAGTCGTGTTTTTTTTAAGACAGCAAAGGCAATGCCAGGAAATTCCAGTGCAAAATCCTGAATAAAAGCAGGAAATTGGGAAAGGCCGTGCTGGGGGATGGATGGAAATCTTATCCCTCTCCCAACAGATGGATACAGGTCCCCAGCTGCAGGAAAACCTTTGGCTTTTGGGAGAAAATAAATGGAATTGCTGTAGTTGGTGCAATGGTCCAAGGGCTGGAGCCAGGCTGGGAGAGAGAGCTGGGAATGTTCCCCTGGAGCAGGGAAGGATCCAGGCAGAGCTCAGAGCTCCTGGAGGGGCTCCAGGAGAGCTGGAGAGGGGCTGGGGACAAGGAATGGAGGGACAGGACACAGGGAATGGCTCCCACTGCCAGAGGGCAGGGATGGGTGGGAGATTGGGGATTGGGAATTCCTGGCTGGGATGGAATTCCCAGAGCAGCTGTGGATCCCTGGCAGTGCCCAAGGCCGGGCTGGAGCAGCCTGGGACAGTAGAAGGTGTTGGGGGTGGATGTGGACGAGCTTTAAGGTCCCTCCCCACCCAAAAATCCGGGATTCTGGGATGATTCAAGGAACTAACGAGCAAAAAGCATCGGAAAACCCCCATCCGAGCCCTTTTTCTTATCTCTTTATTGCCAGCCCGGCCTGAGGCGCATTGTGAGGCTGAAATTACTGAAAACCCCTTTTCCGCACCGGTTAAAACGCAATTTGCCGAGCCCTTTGTGCTTCTGGTCCGGATAAATAGAAACTTCTCTTGTTCTGGCCTTCCATCTGCATGGATTTCCATAATTAATGCGCAGAGTGATTCATCCGGGGCCGCGGGCGTTCCATAAATCCGGCTCCCGATGTTTCGCGCCCTGCGGGAACGGTTTGTAGGGAGTGGAGGATGTCCTGGGAGCTGCTCTCCACGTGGGAATGTCTCCCTGGGAATGAGGTGGGATTAGTGGCCACCACAGGGGCTGCTGCTCCTGAGGGGTTGGAGGGGTTTGGAAAAGCCTGGATGGGAGAGGAAAAAAAACAAAAATCAAGGGATGGTGTTCCCAGAGTTTCTCGGGAAAGAACAAATGGGAAATGTTTGGGTTCATTTCTCTTTGGTCCTCACTGGTGCCCTACAAAAATCCCACCACCCCAGGCTGCTCCAGCCTGGCCTGGGACACTGCCAGGGATCCACAGCTGCTCTGGGAATTCCATCCCGGCCAGGAATCCCTTCCCAACACCCCACCTAACCCTGCTCTGCCGCAGCATAAGCAAAGCCCAGCTCCCCCGAGCTCGGATTTACAAAGCCCAGCTCCCCTGAGCTCGGATTTACAAAGCCCAGCTCCCCTGAGCTCGGATTTACAAAGCCCAGCTCCTCCGAGCTCGGATTTACAAAGCCCAGCTCCTCCGAGCTCGGATTTACAAAGCCCAGCTCCCCTGAGCTCGGATTTACAAAGCCCAGCTCCCCTGAGCTCGGATTTACAAAGCCCAGCTCCTCCGAGCTCGGATTTACAAAGCCCAGCTCCCCTGAGCTCAGATTTACAAAGCCCAGCTCCCCTGAGCTCGGATTTACAAAAACCAGCTCCTCCGAGCTCGGATTTACAAAGCCCAGCTCCCCCGAGCTCAGATTTACAAAGCCCAGCTCCTCCGAGCTCGGATTTACAAAGCCCAGCTCCCCCGAGCTCGGATTTACAAAGCCCAGCTCCTCCGAGCTCGGATTTACAAAGCCCAGCTCCTCCGAGCTCGGATTTACAAAGCCCAGCTCCCCCGAGCTCGGATTTACAAAGCCCAGCTCCCCCGAGCTCAGATTTACAAAGCCCAGCTCCTCCGAGCTCGGATTTACAAAGCCCAGCTCCCCCGAGCTCGGATTTACAAAGCCCAGCTCCTCCGAGCTCGGATTTACAAAGCCCAGCTCCTCCGAGCTCGGATTTACAAAGCCCAGCTCCCCCGAGCTCGGATTTACAAAGCCCAGCTCCCCCGAGCTCGGATTTACAAAGCCCAGCTCCCCCGAGCTCAGATTTACAGAGCCCAGCTCAGTCCCCACATCCTGCAGCTCGGCACAGCCCCAGCTCTGCCGGTGCCCAAAAGCTCGGGAGATTCATCAGGAAAAGCCTCGCCAAGCACAGTTTGAGGCTCCCTGGATGCCTCATTTCCATCAGGAGTTATCCCTGCAGCTAATTGCGGGATCATAATTCCGGGCCCTGATTGCTCTCCGCAGGGATGAGCGGCCCTGAGGATCCGCTTCCATCACCGTGATGAATCCCAGCCTTTATCGAGGCAGGGGGCGCGGGGAGAGCTATCCCTCACAATCTGCTCCCGGAAAAACATCCCGGCCAGTATCCCAGCCCTCCTGCAAGATTTACGGTCACAGGGTCGAATGGAACGGGCAGAGGAGCTCTCCAAAAACGTGGGATCTTGGGATCATCGGCCTGGAGGGGAGAAAATCCAGGGGGACGGAATTGTGACCTTCCAGGGGACGGAATTGTGACCTTCCAGGGGATGGAATTGTGACCTTCCAGGGGACGGAATTGTGACCTTCCAGGGGACGGAATTGTGACCTCCCAGGGGATGGAATTGTGACCTTCCAGGGGATGGAATTGTGACCTTCCAGGGGACGGAATTGTGACCTTCCAGGGGATGGAATTGTGACCTTCCAGGGGATGGAATTGTGACCTTCCAGGGGACGGAATTGTGACCTTCAAGGGGATGGAATTGTGACCTTCCAGGGGACGGAATTGTGACCTTCCAGGGGATGGAATTGTGACCTTCCAGGGGACGGAATTGTGACCTCCCAGGACCCGGGGGGAGCCTGCAGGAGGGATGGAGAGAGACTTTGGGAAAAGGGCCTGGAGGGACAGGACACGGGGAATGGCTCCCACTGCCAGAGGGCAGGGATGGGTGGGAGATTGGGAATTGGGAATTCCTGCCTGGGATGGAATTCCCAGAGCAGCTGTGGCTGCCCCTGGATCCCTGGCAGTGCCCAGGCCAGGCTGGGCTGGGATTGGGATGTAGGAATGGGGGAAAATCCGGGCTGTCCTTTCTCTGAGCGCAGCTCACACGCAATCCGTGAGCTCCTACATGAAACGATTTCAGGAACGAGGAGTTCCTCCGGCACAAGGATCCATTCCAAGGGGAAAAACGAGCACAGCTGAAGCAAGGAGGGATTTGATCCCCTGGGAATCGGTAGAGGAAATACGTAAACAACCCCAGGGTGGATAGATTCGACAAACACGTAACATACCTTTTACTAACCAGCAGGATAATTAACGAAAAAGTCAGAAGGTGCAAACCTCGAGGTCTGTAAAAGCTGTACAAAGGACAGCACGGGGCCGGGACAAAGAGAATTCTGAATTTCTCTGCGCGTCGAAAGCGCCCTGGCAGCAGCACGGGTGAGATTGCAAAGCGATGACACGGGGACGGGAGGTGTGCAGTGCTCTCCAGAGAGAGCAGCCAGCTTGTCATCTCACATGTTTATACATTTCTGGCTCTGGCTGTGGGTTGGCTTCTGGGGTTTTATCACCTTTCGCCCCAGTGGCCAGACCAGCTGCCAGTTACAATGGTTTTCGGGCTAGAAATCACAGAATCACAGAATCACAGAGTCACAGAGTCACAGAATCACAGAATCACAGAATCACAGAATCACAGAATCACAGAATCACAGAACCACAGAACCACAGAATCACAGAGTCACAGAGTCACAGAATCACGGAATCACAGAACCACAGAATCACAGAGTCACAGAGTCACAGAATCACAGAGTCACAGAGTCACAGAGTCACAGAGTCACAGAATCAATCACAGAATCACCAAATCACCGAATCACCGAATCACCGAGTCACCGAGTCACAGAATCACAGAGTCACAGAATCACAGAATCGCAGAATCAATCACAGAATCACAGAATCACAGAGTCACAGAGTCACAGAGTCACAGAGTCACAGAATCACAGAATCACAGAATCACAGAGTCACAGAGTCACAGAATCAATCACAGAATCACAGAATCACAGAATCACAGAGTCACAGAGTCACAGAATCACAGAGTCACAGAATCACAGAATCACAGAATCACAGAGTCACAGAGTCACAGAGTCACAGAATTTTTAGGTTGGAAGAGACCTTCAAGATCATCGAGTCCAACCCATCTCTAACACCTCACCCAGACCATGACACCGAGTGCCACATCCAGTCTGTTTTTAAACACATCCAGGGGTGGTGACTCCCCCACCTCCCTGGGCAAGCCAGTACTTTATCGCTCTTTCAACAAAAAACTTTTTCCTAATATCCTAATATGTAAACAAAGGACAGGGAACGGAAAACAAAAGGTTTGTTTATGTTCCTATGTGTGAGAAAAGCCAAAACCTGCTCCTAATATTGTGCAGAAACTAAAGAAACTGACTCCATCTTATGAACAAGTAGAAGGATTAAAAAAAACTCAGGAAAACCGGGGTGACACGCGGTGGGACGTGTCCCTGCCGGGCACGGGTGGCACCGGGTGACCTTTGCCATCGCTGTGGCTCCGATCCCACGGATTCCATGGATTGTCCCCGCCCATGGGACGTGTCCCTCCTGGGCACGGGTGGCAGTGGGTGACATTTGCCATCGCTGTGGCTCCAATCCCATGGATCCCATGGATTCCATGGATTGTCCCTGTGTTACCCTGGGTTTTCTGAGTTTCTTTATTAGCCTTTTGATTTTCTTAAATGGAGTCAGATCTTTTAGTTACTGTACAATATTAAGAGCAGTTTTCTACCTTTTCCCACAGATGTAATATAAACAAATCCTTTGTTTTTCATTCTCTGTCCTTTGTTTGCACATTTCTAACCTGAAAACAATTGTAACTGACAGCTGGTCTGGCCACTGAGGCTGAGGGGTGGAAACCCCAAAAAGCCAATCTTCTGCTGGACCCACAAATGTATAAAAGTAAAAGAATAAACAAAGAGGTCTCCTCTCTCCGCCCTTTCAGCTGGAAGCTGGATCAGAGGAACCTCCGCAGAAATCTCTTGTCTGCGTGTGATTTCTTTGTGTTTCACGGTGACAGTCCCTGCCTTGGGACGTGTCCCTGCCAGGCACGGGTGGCAGCGGGTGACCTTTGCCATCGCTGTGGCTCCGATCCCATGGATTCCATGGATCCCATGGATTGTTCCCGCCCGTGGGACATGTCCCTGCTGGGCACGGATGGCACTGGGTGACATTTGCCATCGCTGTGGCTCCGATCCCATGGATTCCATGGATCCCGCGGATTGTCCCTGCCTTGGGACGTGTCCCTGCCGGACACGGGTGGCAGTGGGTGACCTTTGCCATCGCTGTGGCTCCGATCCCATGGATCCCATGGATCCCATGGATTGTCCCTGCCTTGGGACGTGTCCCTGCCGGGCACGGGTGACACCGGGTGACCTTCGCCATCGCTGTGGCTCCAATCCCATGGATTCCATGGATTGTCCCCGCCCGTGGGACGTGTCCCTGCCGGGCACGGATGGCACTGGGTGACCTTTGCCATCACTGTGGCTCCGATCCCATGGATCCCATGGATTCCATGGATTGTCCCTGCCCGTGGGATGTGTCCCTGCCCGTGGGACGTGTCCCTGCCGGGCACGGGTGGCAGTGGGTGACCTTTGCCATCTCTGTCACTCTGATCCCATGAATCCTATGGATTGTCCCTGCCCGTGGGACGTGTCCCTGCCGGGCACGGGTGGCACCGGGTGACCTTTGCCATTGCTGTGGCTCCGATCCCATGGATCCCGCGGATTGTCCCTGCCTTGGGACGTGTCCCTGCTGGGCATGGGTGGCACCGGGTGACCTTTGCCATTGCTGTGGCTCCGATCCCATGGATCCCACGGATCCCACGGATTGTCCCCGCCCGTGGGACGTGTCCCTGCCGGGCACGGATGGCACTGGGTGACCTTTGCCATCTCTGTCACTCCGATCCCATGGATCCCACGGATTGTCCCTGCCCAGCCCTGTTCTCCCCACCGCTGGCACCCACGGCCCTCGGATGCACAACGGGCACGGCCGGGGAAAAGATTCCATGGGGATGAGGGACGGGAGCGGGGAGAGGAGCGGGGACAAGGAGACGGCGGTGCCAGGGGGTGCCAGCAGTGACGTCACCGCCTGCATCCCGCGACGTCGGAGTTCGGGATCCTCGGATCTGCCGCTGCTGCCCACGGAACGGACCGGGAATTGCGCGGTGCCGCCGGGCTGGGAATGGGGCTTCGTCAGCCGCCTTAATGAGGGGGCGTTAATGAGGGGGCGTTAATGAGGGGGCGTTAATGAGGGGGCGTTAATGAGGAGGAGTTAATGAGGGGGAGTTAATGAGGAGGAGTTAATGAGGGGGAGTTAATGAGGGGGAGTTAATGAGGGAGCGTTAATGTCTATCTGGAATGGCTCTGGCTGATCCAGGAATTCGGGAATATTCCTGAATCCTAACTGTGCCTAGGACTGATCTGTCCCTGGTGTCCCACAACTTCACTGGTGGCAGCTGCAGCCCAACCCAATAGGGAGTGTTTATATTTATATTTATATTTATATTTATTTTTATTTTTATTTTTATTTTTTTTTATTTATTTATTTTTATTTTTATTTCTATTTCTATTTCTATTTTTATTTATTTTTATTTATTTTTATTTTTATTTTTATTTTTATTTTTATTTATATTTATATTTATATTTATTTTATTTTTATTTTTGTTTTT
Source organism: Hirundo rustica (assembly GCF_015227805.2). Lineage (NCBI taxonomy): Eukaryota > Metazoa > Chordata > Aves > Passeriformes > Hirundinidae > Hirundo > Hirundo rustica. Next base: position 1,138,798 of record NC_053456.1, on the reverse strand, counting down.
GTTTTTGTTTTCATTTTTATTTTTATTTTTATAATCCCATCCCGCTCCTTACTTTTCCTGGGGAGGTTTCATCCCCTCCTCCCGCACACATTGCCCATCTTCTCCCACATTTTTGGGAAAGACGGGAGTGGGAAAGGTATCTGGAGAGCATCCTGCCCTCAGAATTCCAAGGGTTCCGTTCCCACCCTCAGAATTCCAAGGGATCCATTCCCGCTCTCAGAATTCCAAGGGATCCGTTCTCACCCTCAGAATTCCAAGCGATCTGTGCCCACACTCAGAACTCCAAGGGATCCATGCCCACCCTCAGAATTCCAAGGGATCCGTGCCCACCCTCAGAACTCCAAGGGATCCATGCCCACCCTGAGAACTCCAAGGGATCTGTGCCCACCCTCAGAACTCCAAGGGATCTGTGCTCACCCTCAGAATTCCAAGGGATCCATTCCCACCGCTGGGACCTGCCGGGGGCCCAGGCGGAGCTGCCAATGGAGCAGGGACGAAGGCAGGGATAATCCCGGCGCTGATGAATATCCATCAATCTCCCTCCCAAAGTGGTTTAGCCTCCACAAATTAGGAGCCTCTGCTACCAAGTGAGAGCGCTCCCGGCCAAATCGGGGCTTTGTTGGAAGATTATCCAAGGAATCAAACGGATTCTCCCGGGCTGTGGTTAACAGTTCACGTCTGGAGCAGCGGGGCCGCCCGGGGAGCGGGGCTGGGACCGGAGCATCTCCCTTCCTGGGCATCATTCCTTTGGGATAGCCCAAACCAATCCCCGGGTTCAGCCAGGAGCAGCAATTCCAAACGGCTTCCAGGGCAGAGGTGGCATTCGGGATGGGATTCCTGGCAGGGTTTTTGCCAGGCAGGAGCTCGGACATCTGCGGCCCCCTCTGTCCCTGCTGCT
>NC_053456.1:1025446-1137700 GCF_015227805.2 Hirundo rustica | reverse complement strand
ATGGCAAACTGAGAAAGTCCTTGCCATGGGTGTAGCTCGGCTCTCTCTCTCAGTCATCTCCTCAGTCCCAGGTCCCTCCGGCGCTGCTGGAAAATGCCGAGGTCCAGGCCCGGGTGGGCCGCAGGTGCAGCCCCCAGTGCTCCCCTGGGTTTTCAGTCCAGAGCAGGTTTAAACAGTTCCAAGAAAAAGGGAAAAAAAACAGTCCAGGGAACTTCTCTGCCCTAGCTAGCTGAAACTAACTAAAAGCAAAAAAAGATTCTCTGTCCCTGCAGTCTCTCCAAGCCTCCGCCGAACACGCCTGTCCAGCAGAAGGATGTGGTGGAGTCAGGCAGTTTTCTCAAAACAAACTCCGCGCTTCTCCTTGCTCTTAGAACCAGTCTGAAAGGCACAGGACTCAATATACAGCACAAACAGAACAGACGATTGGGGATACAGGCATCATAAAGTTACCCTAGGACATTGTTACACGTGTGAGAAAAAGGCAGAAACTGCTCCCAATATTGTACAGCAGCTAAAAAGTCTGACTCCGTTTTATGAACGATCAAAAGGCTTTAAAAAAACCTCAGAAGAACCGGGGTGACGCTGTGCTTCTCCTGTTGCCGCAGCGGGACGCTCCTCCCTGCCGGCGCGGCCGGGCGCCGCGGCGCTGTGATCCCGCGCCGGGAGCCATGCGGAGGTTCGGCTACTGCCGGGTGGTTTTGGCCACCTCGCTGCTCTGGGTGCTGCTGGACGTCTTCCTGCTGCTCTACTTCAGCGAGTGCAACAAGTGCCAGGACAGCAAGGAGCGCTCGCTGCTGCCGGCGCTGCGCGGTGAGAGCCGGCCCCGCGCGGGTTTTCTCCTCCTTTATCCCGCCAGAGCCGGGAGCGAGACGCTCCGGAGACGGGGGTTTGTGTTCGGGCTCGGGTGTTTGTTGATTCTTGTCGGTGTTGCAGTCTCACAAACGGTGAGTTCTGGCTAAAAAAGTAGGAAATGGCTCCTATCCCTTTCTCTCCAAGGCCTTTTAAGCACAAATTGTCCAATTAGGAGATGGCACCTAAATTATTTTTACCTTTAACCCAATAACCAAACACCCGTGGTCTGCAATGGGGATTTTTCTCTCCAGTTACAAAATCCCACCCAGACCCGTGAAGAAGAAGGTTAAAGAGAAGGACTCAGCCTCTGCCCTAAATCCTGCATCTGGCTTTATCTCTATTCCTGTGTTCTAAACCCTTCAGCTCTGAGTTTTGCCCCCTGTGACACCACACCCTTCTATCCAAACCCCACAGCCACAATCCCAGCGCTGTCACTCCATTCTGGGAGCTGTTCCACGGCCTCAGGTCAGTGCAGCGTTTGCTGAGGGGATCAGAGCCTGTGGGCACAGGAACTCTGGAATTCCCGCAATCCCAGCCCCTCCAAGACTGTCGGCTCCCTGTTCCGTAGGGTTTGGCCTCGTGTTCGTGTCTGGAAATGGCTTTTCCCGGCAGAGAGCATCCCAGGATCTGCAGGATTTAGCGCTGCTTTGGTGCTGTCCAAGTTTGTGTTTTATGGAGTGGTTGGGGTCGGAATGGACCTTAAATCCCATTCCATGGGCAGGGACAGCTCCCGCTGTCCCAGGCTGCTCCCAGCCCTTGGACACTTCCATGGATCCAGGGGCAGCTGCAGCTCCGCTGCGAGGGTGCCCAGAGCAGCTGTGCATCCATGGAAGTGTCCAAGGCCAGCTTGGATGGGGCTTGGAGCACCCTGGGACAGTGTGAGGGAACAAATCCCGGGGGATCAAAATCTTGGAATAAAACCGGATGTTCCTGGATGCAGGGAGGGATAAAAGCTCCCGGTGAAGCAAAGGGGGTTGGATTTCCAGCATTCCCTGCGGAACACCAAAGTCTTCCCGAAGGACAGATCCCGTTCCCAGGTGCTCAGAGCAGCTTTTGCCGTTTTCCAGCCGTCATTTCCCGGAGCCAGGAGGGCCCGGGGGAGATGGGCAGGGCGGTGCTGATCCCCAGGGAGGAGCAGGAGAAGATGAAGGAGCTGTTCAAGATCAACCAGTTCAACCTCCTGGCCAGCGACCGCATCGCCCTCAACCGCAGCCTGCCCGACGTGCGGCTGGACGGGTCAGAGCCGGGAACGCCGGGAAGGGCGTGGGGCGGGATCAGTGGGATGGGGTGGGGTGGGATCGATGGGATCCACGGGATGGGGTGGGTTGGGATGGCGTGGGGTGGGATGGGATCGATGGCATCAATGGGATGGGATCAGTGGGATAGATGGGATGGGATGGGATGGCATGGCATGGGGTGGGGTGGGATGGGATGGGATGGGATCAATGGGACAGGGTGGCATGGCATGGGATGGGATCAGTGGGATGGGATCGATGGAATGGGGTGGTATGGCATGGCACGGGATGGGATAGGCTTAAATCACATCCTGGGAATGGGCTGGGGGCTTAAATCACGTCCTGGGAATGCTGGGGATGGGATGGGGTGGGATGGGATAGGCTTAAATCACATCCTGGGAACACTGGGAATGGCATGGGATGGGCTTAAATCACATCTGGGAATGGGATGGGTCTTAAATCACATCCTGGGAATGGGCTGGGGAATGGGGGTGGGCTTAAATCACATCCTGGGAATGCTGGGGATGGGATGGGGTGGGATGGGATAGGCTTAAATCACATCTGGGAATGGGATGGGATGGGGAATGGGGATGGGATAGGCTTAAATCACATCTGGGAATGCTGGGGATGGGATAGGCTTAAATCACATCCTGGGAATGCTGGGGATGGGATGGGGGCTTAAATCACGTCCTGGGAATGCTGGGGAATGGTGGGCATGGGAGCTTAAATCCCATCCATCCCAGCCCTGCCATGGGCACCTCCCACCATCCCGGGCTGCTCCAGCCTGGCCTTAGGCACTGCCAGGGATCCAGGGGCAGCCACAGCTTCTCTGGGAATTCCATCCCAGCCAGGAATTCCCAGTCTCCCACCCATCCCTGCCCTCTGGCAGTGGGAGCCATTCCCTGTGTCCTGTCCCTCCATTCCTTGTCCCCAGCCCCTCTCCAGCTCTCCTGGAGCCCCTCCAGGAGCTCTGAGCTCTGCCTGGATCCTTCCCTTCTCCAGGGGAATATTCCCAGCTCTCCCAGCCTGGCTCCTGGGGTTCTGTGGGAATGGGATTCCTCATCAGGATCCCACGAATTCCCCATCCCGTTGCTGTATCCAGGCAGAGCTGTCTCCCGCTGTATCCCAGCCCTGGGACTGATGGTTTAATTCCAGTGGGATCTCACGCTCAGAGTTTCCTTTGCTTCTCCTCTCATCCCAAGTTCTCTGTCAGGGAATGTCCCTGGAATTTCCAGGGTCCTGTTGGAAATGGCCAAGCTGGAGATTTTAATCAGAGCCAGCTCTAATTACGAGCTATTGATTAAACCTTAAACCCGGCTTAGCTCACCAGGGAAACGCCTCATTTCATTCCCAAGGATTTTCTGCAGCCAGGGAAGAAATCCCTCCTCAATCTTCTCTGGATGAGTGAGGCTCCAAGTGCCGTTCCATGGATTGCTGCAGCATCCTAATTGGATTTTCTCCTGGAGACTGCAGCTGGAATTGGCTCCTGGGGATGCTCCAGTGCTTGGGAACATCCAGGGCTGAGCAGAAACTTTGGGATTTCTGGAATGGCAGCCAGGGTTAAACATGGAGCTGGAGTTTTATGGGGATTCTCCAAATGAAAAAGAAAACATTGGGATGTGATCCTGGGTGAGGGAAAGGGCTTGGGAAGGAGCAGTGCAGGGGTGGCAGTGGATGTGTGGGAAAACTCCCTTTAATCGGGAAAATCCTTCCCTCACATCCATGTGCCAGGGCAGGAATTCCTGATCGGATTTCTAGGTGAGACCAAAATTTGTTATTCCTGAAATTGAGCCCTCAGGGGAGGGAAAATTGGTTTCTTTAGGGATAGCCCCACCTGATCCAATTGTTCTGCACCAGGACCTGTTGGATTTGGGGTTTTTCCAGCTCTAAGTCGCGGTGGATAAAAAATTCCTTCCTCAGTGGGTGGGGAGATCCTGGCACAGCTTTCCCAGGAAAGCTGAGGCTGCCCCTGGATCCCTGGAAGTGTCCAGTGATCCCTGGAGCAGCCTGGGATGCTGGGATGTGCCTGGGCTGGGATTTGAGGTCCCTTCCACCCCAAACCATCCTGGGATTCTCCGACTCCCCGGGTGAGTGGTGGCAGTGCCAGAGTTCCCGTGGGATTTCCAGAAGTACCGGAATGTTTTTCCCGGACGTGGACACCTTTGGATCGTCAAAGTCCTCCTTTATTCCGAGAACACGTGGAAATTTCCCTTCCAGAAGCACAATCCTCCTTCTTCCCTCCACGTTTTCCACGTGGGCTGCAGCTGCCTTCGGAGCTGCCGTTTGCATCCGGAGGTGTAATTGGAAAAGAGGAGCTGTCAGCTCCTTCATTAGTGGGAAAATCATGGAAAACAGATTTTCCTCCCTGGCAGCCCCCGAGACGTCCCTGGGTGGAGGAGAAAACTGATTTTATTTCAGGGAAATTGGTCCAAAGGGATTTTTTTTTTTTTTTTCATTTCCTTTGCTCCTGGCTTCGAGGGGCTTGGAATTGCAGGAAATGCTGGAGCGGTTTGGATAAAAGCCCAGATGAACTCAGGGTGTTTTTGCAGGAATTTTCTTGTCCCGAGGATGAATTTCCAGGCTGCCTCAGAAGAGCCATTCCTCCTTCCCGTGATACCCTCTCCCAGAGAGTCTGCAGGAAATCTGGGATCCCGCTTTTCCCACAGACCTCTGGAAATGAGGATTGGGAGGGGGATTCGAAGGCTTTGGTGTGCCTGGGTTACCTCTGAAAAATCCACGGCTATTCCCTGTTTTTAAAGGACGTGTGGGTGCCTCACATTCCTGGTTTTCCCAGAAATACCCCAGACGATGGAATGGTGCCTGGCTGAACTGGCAGGGTTTGCTCCTGGAGTGGGAACTTTGGGAAAACAGGCAGGATTCCAGCATTGCAGGTGGATCAGTCCTGGATCAGCTCTGCTTTTCCTGGCTCATCCCAGGCCGTTCCCTGTGTGCTCCACACCTCCCTGCAGCCAAATCCACCTGGGAATGGCCGTACCTGGAGTCTCTGATTGAACAGTGCGGGGCTGGAATCAGATCCCTGGGGCTGAGCCGCGTCCTTGCTTGGAATGTCAGGAGTGGGAGAGGGAGCTGAGCCCCTTCTCCAGCCTGTCCTGTGTCAGAGCAGATGGAATTCCCGTCTCTGGATCTCCAGTTTGTCCAGTTTGTTCCTTAATTCATCCCGTCAGCCTGGAATGTGGCAGGTTCCCCTTGGAGCAGCACTGTGGCTGCTTCCAGGCCCCTTTTCCATCCTGCCTCAGAGCCGTTGGAATTCCAGTCTCTGGATCTCCAATTTGCACCTTAATCCATCCCCATCATCCTGAACTCCCTGGATGTGGCAGGTTCCCCTTGGAGCAGTGCCGTGGCTGCTTCCATCCTGCCTCATCCTCAGAGCCGTTGGAATTCCAGTCTCTGGATCTCCAGTTTGCTCCTTAACCCATCCCCACCATCCTGAACTCCCTGGACATGGCAGGTTCCCCTTGGAGCAGTGCTGTGGCTGCTTTTCCAAGCCCCTTTTCCAGGCTGCCTCATCCCTGGAGCCGTTGGAATTCCAGTCTCTGGATCTCCGGTTTGCTCCTTAACCCTTCCCCACCATCCTGATCTCCCTGGATGTGGCAGGTTCCCCTCGGAGCAGAGCCATGGCTGCTTTTCGATCCTGCCTCATCCCCGGAGCTGTTGGAATTCCAGTCTCTGGATCTCCGGTTTGTTCCTTAACCCATCCCCACCATCCTGAGCTCCCTGGATGTGGAACCTCCTTCTTGGAGCAGTGCCATGGCTGCTTTTCCAAGCCCCTTTTCCAGGCTGCCTCATCCCCACAGCCGTTGGAATTCCAACTTCTGGATCTCCAGTTCATTTTAACCCTTCCCCACCATCCTGAACTCCCTGGACGTGGCAGGTTCCCCTTGGAGCAGAGCCGTGGCTGTTTCCAAGCCCCTTTTCCATCCTGCCTTATCCCCACAGCCGTTGGAATTCCAGTCTCTAGATCTCCAGTTTGCTCCTTAACCTATCCCCACCATCCTGAACTCCCTGGATGTGGAACCTCCTTCTTGGAGCAGTGCCATGGCTGCTTCCATCCTGCCTCATACTCAGAGCCATTGGAATTCCAGTCTCTGGATCTCCAATTCGCACCTTAACCCATCCCCATCATCCTGAGCTCCCTGGATGTGGAACCTCTTCCTTGGAGCAGTGCCGTGGCTGCTTTTCCAGCCTGTCTCAACTTCACAGTAGTCAGAATTCCAGTCTCTGGATCTCCACTTTGTTGCTTAACCCATCCCCACCATCCTGAACTCCCTGGATGTGGCAGGTTCCCCTTGGAGCAGTGCCGTGGCTGTTCCCAAGCCCCTTTTCCAGGCTGCCTCATCCCCAGAGCCGTTGGAATTCCAGTCTCTGGATCTCTGGTTTGTTCCTTAACCCATCCTCACCATCCTGAACTCCCTGGATGTGGAACCTCCTTCTTGGAGCAGTGCCGTGGCTGCTTTTCCAAGCCCCTTTTCCATCCTGCCTCGTCCCCACAGCCGTTGGAATTCCAACCTCTGGATCTCCAGTTCATTTTAACCCATCCCCACCATCCTGAACTCCCTGGATGTGGCAGGTTCCCCTTGGAGCAGAGCCATGGCTGTTTCCAAGCCCCTTTTCCATCCTGCCTCATCCCCGGAGCCGTTGGAATTCCAGCCTCTGGACCTGCACCGCGCCCCTTCACCCCTCCGCACCCTCCCTGCGCCGCGCTCGCTCTTCCATCCCGCAGCCGCTTCCATCCCCGCCTCTGTCCCCTCCACCCCTGACCCCCCGCCCCGGGTTTATTCCCGCCGTTTATTCCCGCCGTTTATTCCCGGCGCAGGTGCAGGAGCAAGGTGTACCCGGAGGAGCTGCCCGACACCAGCGTGGTGATCGTGTTCCACAACGAGGCGTGGAGCACGCTGCTGCGCACCGTGCACAGCGTCATCGCGCGCTCCCCGCCGCGCCTGCTGGCCGAGATCCTGCTGGTGGACGACGCCAGCGAGAGAGGTGCGCGGCCGGCACGGCGCTTCCCCGCCCCAGATTCCCGAGGGGAATTCCGGAGGGGTGGGGGGGAGTCCTGCGGCTCTGCCGCTTGGGTTCCCGGGTGTTGGGCGATGCCGGGGCGCGGAGGCGGTGGGATGTCGGGATGGTTTGGGTTTGGGGGGAGCTTTAAAAGCGCGCGGCAGGGATAACTCCAAACCATCCCAGTGTCCAGCCTGGCCTGGGATACTGCAATTCCCAGGAGTTCTCAGGCGATTCCGCAGGGAAAAGATGCAGAACTGAGGGAAAAAAAAATTATTTTTCCAGTTTAAAATCCGCTTTAAGCCCCTTTGATCTTCCCGATATTTTGGTTGGGGTGGTTTTCCAAGGAAAGCTCTGCGGGTCTGGCTGTGTCCCATTAGATTCACATCTCAGGGAACGGTGCTGCATTCCCACTGTGCCAGGAGCTGGGGATCAGGGCGCGAGTTACTGAATTTTCCAGTGTGGAACTGGGTTTGTTAGGGAGGGATTTGGGAAGTGTTTGGATTGAGGAAGCAAAGGCCGTTGGGGTCCTTAGGGAGAATCCAGGTCCGTGTGTCCAGTGCAGTTTCATCCTTCAACATTGGCTGAAGGCTCAGTCTTGGGAAAAAACTGGGAAATTTTGTATCCAGCAGAGAGTGTCTCCATGCAGGGGAGGAAGGAGGAGGAAGGAGAAGGTTTGGATTGGGAGGGACCTTAAATCCCATCCCAATCCATCCAGGGACACCTCCCACCATCCCAGGCTGCTCCAGCCCGGCCTTGGGCACTGCCAGGGATCCAGGGGCAGCCACAGCTTTTCTGGGAATTCCATTCCAGCCAGGAATTCCCAATTCCCAATCTCCCACCCAGCCCTGCCCTCTGGCACTGGGAGCCATTCCCTGTGTCCTGTCCCTCCATCCCTTGTCCCCAGCCCCTCTCCAGCTCTCCTGGAGCCCCTCCAGGCCCTGGATCAGATCCAGCTCAGTTAATTTGACATTCCTGGGAAATGCCAGTCCTTTCCTTCCTGTCCCTCCACCCTCCTCATTCCATGTTTCAGATTTTCCCGAGTATCCCCACCAAGTCAGTTCCATGGAATCTCGGAGTGGTTTGGGTTGGAGGGGATCATCTCACTCCAGCCCTGCCTTTATCGCTCTTCTCTGTGCTTCGCTTCCTTCATTCTTCGCCTTCTTTTTTCTTTTAGTTTCTGTGAAAACTTCATCCCCGTTTAACCCCAGCCTTTAAAAAAGCAGGCTCTGCCTGTGGAGCTGGGGCTCCCTGGGAAAGGAATCCCATCGAGTTCCTTAGGGAATCAGAGGGATGAGAGGGGCTCCTGGCGCAGCCCGATGGGTGCTGATGGCAAACTCAGCCCTGCAGCCCCTCCATCCTTCACTTCTGCCCCACGGAGCGTTAATTGCACCCTAATTACTGCCCGGATCTCCCTGCTCGTTAAGTGGCTTCATGATTCCCTGTGCCAGAAGGTGCAGGAGGATTTGAGCCAAGAAATTCCCATTTTTGCTCGGCAATGGAGAAATCCATCAAAAAGAGCCCTTTTAAAATTTATTTTGGGGGTTGAACCAGCAGCAAATTGCCCAAAGCGTCTTTGTTCTGTGGTTGCTGGTTTATTCCAAGGATTTAAAATTCCTGCAATCTTCTCCTGTAATCGGGGAATGGTTTGGCTCGGAAGGGACCTTGGCTTCCATCTCATTCCCACCCCCAGGAGACATGCTCCAAGCAGGGGGAGGTCCTGTGGAATAAAACCTTGGAATAAAACCTCCCTAAAAAAAAAAAAAAACCCAAAAACACCAAACCAACCAAAAAACTCCCGCTTTCCTCCCGTTTTTCCCCAAACCTGGCAGAGTTCTTGAAGGCCTCCTTGGAGAATTACGTGCGGAAGCTGGCGGTGCCCGTGCGGATCCTGCGGATGGAGCAGAGGTCGGGGCTGATCCGGGCGCGGCTGCGCGGGGCCGCGGCTGCCCGGGGCCAGGTGATCACCTTCCTGGACGCCCACTGCGAGTGCACCCTGGGCTGGCTGGAGCCGCTGCTGGCCAGGATCAAGGAGGACAGGTAAGGAATTCCCAGCTCCGCAGGCGGGGATCCGCTCCGGGCCCTTCCCTGCCCGCTGATAAATAGGAATCACTGAGCCGGAATGAAGAAAATGTTAAATGTTTCCTTATTTCGCCGCTGTTTGTATCAAAGTCTCGTTCCTGAAGAAGTGTGGGAGCAGCTTTCCCAGGGTCTGGATCTCTCCTGCCCAAAGGAAGCTTTCTCCCTGTTTTTTACCAGGAACAACTTCTCTCTCTGACCTCCTCCAATGGAAATTTGCACCCTCTTTTGTCCTTTTCTTGTTTTCCCTCCTGCCACCCTTTTTCCCATCTTTTTTCTTTTTTCCCTTTTCTTCCCCTCTTCCCCCTGCTTTTCCCCTCTTTTCTCCCTTCTTTCCCATTTCCTTCTCCTTTCCCTCAGTTTTGAAGCTTTTCCCCTATTTTTCACTTTTTCCTTTTCCCCCTTTCCCCTTTCTCTTCTTCCTCCCCTTCCTCCCTTTCCTCTTCTCTCTTTTCCTTCCTTTTCTCTCCTTCCCTTCCTTTACTGTTTTCCCTCTCCTTTCTCCCCTTTTCTTTCCTTTCCCCACTTTTTCCTTATTTTCCCCCCCCTATTTTCCTTCTTTCTTCCCCCCCTTCTTCCCCTCCGTTCTTTTCCCTTTCCCTTCTTTTTTCCCCTTCTCCCTCATTTTATTCTTCTCTTTTTCTCCCCCTTTTCTCTTTCTTTTCCCCCATTTCTTTTCATTTTCCTCCTTTTTTCCCCTTCCTTTTTTTTCCCCTTTCCTTTTTATTCCCTTTTCCCGTCCTGTTTTCCCCCTTCCCTTTTTTTCACCTTCCTTTTTTTCTCACCTTCCCTTTTTTTCTCACCTTCCCTTTTTTCCCCCCTTCCCTTTTTCCCCCCCTTCCCTTTTTCCCCCGCTTCCCTTTTTTCCCCCCTTCCCTTTTTTCCCCCCCTTCCCTTTTATTCCCCCTTCCCTTTTATTCCCCCTTCCCTTTTATTCCCCCTTCCCTTTTATTCCCCCTTCCCTTTTATTCCCCCTTCCCTTTTATTCCCCCTTCCCTTTTATTCCCCCTTCCCTTTTTTCCCCTTCCCTTTTTTCCCCTTCCCTTTTTTCCCCTTCCCTTTTATTCCCCTTCCCTTTTTTCCCCTTCCCTTTTTTCCCCCTTCCCCTTTTTTCCCCCTTCCCCTTTTTCCCCTTCCCTTTTTCCTCCCTCCCCTTCCCCCTTTTTTCCCCTTCCTTTTTCTTCCCCTCCCCTTTTATTCCCCCTTCCCTTTTTTTCCCCCCTTCCCCTTTTTTCCCCCCCATTCCCTTTTTTCCCCCATTCCCTTTTTTTTCCCCGTTCCCTTTTTTTTCCCCATTCCCTTTTTTTTCCCCATTCCCTTTTCCCCCCCTTTCTTCCCCCTCCTCCCTCCCTCTTTTCCCCCTCCTCCCTCACTTTATTTCCCCTTCCCTCCTTCCCCTACACCTCCCACCGTGCCCAAACACCACCATAACCCCCAGATTCCCGTTTTTTTTTTTTTTTCCCCCCAGGAAAACCGTGGTGTGTCCCATCATCGACGTGATCAGCGACGACACCTTCGAGTACATGGCTGGCTCGGACATGACCTACGGGGGCTTCAACTGGAAGCTGAATTTCCGCTGGTATCCCGTGCCCCAGCGGGAGATGGAGCGCAGGAAAGGGGACAGGACCCTGCCCGTCAGGTCAGCGCCCCTCCTTTCCCAAAAAATCCCGCCCGGCTCCCGAAATTCTGCCGCAGGATCGGAGGGCGGAATCGCAGGGAGCCCCGGGCCGCTGCAAACGCCATCCCGTGCTCTTCCCAAGGCGCAGGAGTTCCCGGGATTTCTGCTTGTTCAGCCCCAGAGTTCGGGAATTCCAAAGGTTTCTGCCTCATTTGGGAATTCCAGGGATTTCTGCTTGTTCATCTCCCTCTGTTAATTTGCTGCAAACGGATTTTTTTCCCCCATTTTTTCGGGATTTAAGGCAAATATTCCAAAAGATTTCTGAGTGGTTTTGAGCTCTGAACCCCAGTGATTTGCACTTAACCCCCATCCCATCCTCTTCCCAAGGTGCAGGAATTCCAAAGATTTCTGCTTGTTCAGCTCCAATGTTCAGGAATTCCAAGGATTTCTGCCTGTTCGTCTCCCTCTGTTAATTTGCTGCAAATGGATTTTTATTCCCGTTTTTTTGGGATTTAAGGCAGATGTTCCAAAGTCATTCTGAGCATTTTTGAGCTTTGAACCCCAGTGATTTGCACTTAACCCCCCTCCCAATCTCTTCCCAGCATTCAGGAATTCCAAGGATTTCTGCCCGTTCATCTCCCGCTGTTAATTTGCTGCAAACGGATTTTTATTCCCATTATTATTTTTTTTTTTTTTTAATTTAAGGTGGATATTCCAAATAATTTCTGAGCATTTTTGAGCGTTGAACCCCAGTGATTTGCACTTGACCCCCATCCCATCCTCTTCCCAAGGTGCAGGAATTCCAAAGATTTCTGCTTGTTCAGCTCCCTCTGTTAATTTGCTGCAAACGGATTTTTATTCCCATTTTTTCGGGATTTAAGGCAGATATTCCAAAGTCATTCTCAGCATTTTTTCAGCCTTGAACCCCAGTGATTTGCATTTAAATTCCTGGTTTATTGCTTGGAAAATGGGATTGATAACGGAGCACCCCGAGGGAAAAATGATCCAAGAGCATGTCCTGACCTCTTCCATTTAATTGCTGGAATCACGGAGTGGAACAAAACCTCTTCCAAAAGCTGAAATGGAGCTGAAAACGGAATAAATTCCTGGCCATGGGATGCTTGCTCAGCTCAGCTCCAAAGGCTGCTGGGGCTTCCTGCAGAATTCCAGAAGAGGCCGAGAAAGTTTTCCCGAGTGGATGGATTTAAATCCTGGGAAGTGGGAGGGATTCCAGTCCTGCAGGCAGAGGGAGGGACAGCTCAGGGATCAATCCAGGCGAGGAAGGGGATGGAAGGGCGGGAAAAACCTTCCAAAAATCGCTTTCAAAATTCCCATTTGTGTCCCAGATTGTCCTGCAGAGGCTGGATTTGGGGTTTATTCCCAGGAAAAGCAGGCAGGCCCTGGCTGTCAGAGCAGGGAATTGTTTTCCTGCTGAGCCAAAACCTCCTCCCTGGGCCGGCAGCTCTGGATTAAAGCTCAGGCGCGCGTGGAAATTGGGAAAATGAAGGATCCTAAGGAGCTGTGCAGGGCCTGGCTGAGCTCCACCCAATCCCTTCCCAGGCACGGGGAATTTTCCAAGGAATGCAATCCCAGTCCTCACTTCCTTACCCCGAGATGGAGCAGGGCTCGAAATTAATCCCGGCTCAGACGCTGGATTGACTCTTAAAATTGATAAAGCAAAAAACCCCGGGTTTGTTTATTTCCTTTTTTTTTTTTTTCCCCCCATCGGTTTTTCCCTGGAATTTTGCAGGATTCTCTGGATAAAGTGGGAGTTGGGAAGCGAAGGGGGCAGAGGGACAAATGCCCCCTGTGGCACGGTTGTCACAAAGAGCTGAGAGTGAAGGGTTGGTGCTTTAGGCTGGGTTAAATCCAAAATCTCAGGTTTTAGTCCAGGAATTTCAGCCAGAGAATCCCGGAATCATTCAGGCTGCGCTGGGCATTTCCGGCCCATTTTTATGGATATTTCCAGGCCTTTCCCTCCGTGTTTGAAGCCAAAGGCACTCCAGGCTGGGATTAGAAATACTAAAAATAAGGATTGTGGTCCAGGAAAGGTTTTGTATAAATTAGGGATTGAGAGGGAAAATACAGGATCAAATCCAAGGAAAAATGCAAGATCAAAAAATAGGAAAAACACAGGATTAAATATCAGGAATGTGTTAGGATCACGGAGCTGGAAGGGACCCACAGGGACCATCAATCCCGGCCCTGCAAGACATCCCAAAAATGCCCCCCTGTGCCTGGGAACATTCTCCAAATGCTGCTGGAACTCTGGATGTTATGATGTAACTGATTATCTCGATATTATATTAATATCTTAATAATTAATGACGAAACCTGGAGCTGATTGCAGTTAATTAACCCTGCCTGGGTGATGAGCAGCGGGGGTCGATGCTGATCCTGGTGCCAACCCTTCGTTCCCAGATGCATCCAGTGGTCCGCTTTAGCGGGATTCTGTGCTGGGGGGTGCCTGGGATGGGATTCCTCGGGAAGAGCGGGATGAGGCGATGCCACGTGGGAGCCCCAGGGCTGGAGTCCCCTTTGCCATCCCTCTTCCTCTCCCATGCTGATTCCTGGCACGGGTTGTGGCTTTTCTGGGATGCAGCAGGCCTGGGATTGCTCCGGTGTTTCCTGTGCTGGGAGCTGCAGGAACGGGAAGCAGACGTTGCTTCCCAAATAAAACAGGATCAGGCGATGGTGAGAGTCAGGCACAGCAATTCCCAGGAGTTGTCAGGCGATTCCGCAGGGAAAAGACGCAGAACTGAGGGGAAAAAAAAAAAAAATTCCAGTTCAAAATCCGCTTTAAGCCCCTTTGATCTTCCCGATATTTTGGTTGGGGTGGTTTTCCAGGGAAAGCTCTGCGGGTCTGGCTGTGTCCCATTAGATTCACATCCCAGGGAACGGTGCTGCATTCCCACTGTGCCAGGAGCTGGGGATCAGGGCACGAGTTACTGAATTTTCCAGTGTGGAACTGGGTTTGTTAGGGAGGGATTTGGGAAGTGTTTGGATTGAGGAAGCAAAGGCTGTTGGGGTCCTTAGGGAGAATCCAGGTCCGTGTGTCCAGTGCAGTTTCATCCTTCAACACTGGCTTAAGGCTCAGTCTTGGGATAAAAATGGGAAATTTTGTATCCAGCAGAGAGTGTCTCCATGCAGGAGAGGAAGGAGGAGGAAGGAGAAGGTTTGGATTGGGAGGGACCTTAAATCCCATCCCAATCCATCCAGGGACACCTCCCACCGTCCCAGAGTATTCCAGCCTGGCCTTGGGCACTGCCAGGGATCCAGGGGCAGCCACAGCTGCTCTGGGAATTCCATCCCAGGCAGGAATTCCCAGTTCCCAGTCTCCCACCCATCCCTGCCCTCTGGCAGTGGGAGCCATTCCCTGTGTCCTGTCCCTCCATTCCTTGTCCCCAGCCCCTCTCCAGCTCTCCTGGAGCCCCTCCAGGAGCTCTGAGCTCTGCCTGGATCCTTCCCTTCTCCAGGGGAACATTCCCAGCTCTCCCAGCCTGGCTCCAGAGCCTCCTGAGGGTCACTCCACCAAATTCCACGGATTTAGAGCTGCTGGGATGAGCTGAGCCCCCAACCCCTCTGGCTGTGCTGGGACATCTGGGAGGAAAACTGGGATTTGGGATTGACTTGTTCCCTCCCGGATGAATCCCTGTGCTCCCCCCAGCTGGGCTGGCATTCCTGTTTGAGTGCTGGAAAACAGGGAGCAGCCGTTTCCTGGGAAATCCGCCATCCCCACGCAAATCCCTGGTCTAAGGATTCCTGATCCCCTTAACTGAGATTTTCCTGCTCACTTGGTGCCTCTGAGGCAAAGCCGAGCCATTAAACTCCTCCCAAGCATTCCCGATTGGATCGGAGCTGAGGGAGTCCAAAATCCCACCCGGTTTGCCCTCACAATTCTCCTGAAATAATCCATGGGAATGGGAGCAGCCCTGGGCCTGAGCTCCATGGGTTTTGGGGAAGAGCAGGAAAATCCAGTTTAAATTGTTGTTATTGGAGCGTGGCTGGGCCTCAGCTCTATGGATCTTTGGGAAGAGCAAGGAAAATCCAGTCAAAATTCTGGATATTTTCATGGCTCCTCTTTGTTTTCCATACAATTCCTGTGTGGTGAAATGTGCTGTAAATTCCAGAGCGTCCTTTAAAAGTATTTTTCCTGTCCATTAAACTCCTCCCGAGCATTCCTGATTGGATCGGAGCTGAGGAGGTCCAAAATCCCACCCGGTTTGCCCTCACAATTCTCCTGAAATAATCCGTGGGAATGGGAGCAACCCTGGGCCTGAGCTCCGTGGATTTGGGGGGAAGAGCAGGGAAAATCCAGTCAAAATTGTCTTTATTGCTCCTTGGAGTGTGGCTGGGCCTGAGCTATGTGGAGTTTAGAGAAGAGCAGGAAAATCCAGTCAAAATTCTCTTCTCATAGCTCGCATTTGTTTTCCATACAATTCCTGTGTGGTGAAATGTGCTGTAAATTCCAGAGTGTCCTTTAAAAGTCCTTTTTTTTTCCCATTAAACTCCTCCCAAGCGTTCCCGATTGGATTTGAGCTGCTGCTCACTCAGGAAGCCCAAATCCCACCCAGTTTGCCCTCACAATTCTCCTGAAATAATCCATGGGAATGGGAGCAGCCCTGGGCCTGAGCTCCGTGGGTTCTGGGGGAAGAGCAGGAAAAATCCAGTCAAAATTGTCTTTATTGTTCCTTGGAGTGTGGCTGGGCCTGAGCTATGTGGAGTTTAGAGAAGAGCAGGAAAATCCAGTCAAAATTCTCTTCTCATAGCTCGCATTTGTTTTCCATACAATTCCTGTGTGGTGAAATGTGCTGTAAATTCCAGAGTGTCCTTTAAAAGTCCTTTTTTTTCCCATTAAACTCCTCCCAAGCGTTCCCGATTGGATTTGAGCTGCTGCTCACTCAGGAAGCCCAAATCCCACCCGGTTTGCTCTCACAATTCTCCTGAAATAATCCATGGGAATGGGAGCAGCCCTGGGCCTGAGCTCCGTGGATTTGGGGGGAAGAGCAGGGAAAATCCAGTCAAAATTGTCTTTATTGTTCCTTGGAGTGTGGCTGGGCCCGACCTCCAAGGATTTTGGGGAAGAGCAAGGAAAATCCAGTTAAAATTGTCTTTATTGTTCCTTGGAGTGTGGCTGGGCCCGACCTCCAAGGATTTTGGGGAAGAGCAAGGAAAATCCAGTTAAAATTGTCTCTGTTGATCTTTGGAGCGTGGCTGGGCCTGAGCTCTGTGGATTTTGGGGAAGAGCAACGAAAATCCAGTCAAAATTCTCCTTTTCTGGTTGTTTCCCATAGAATTGCCAGAGCGTGGGGCAGTGAAATGTGCTGTAAATTCCAGAGCGTCCTTTAAAAGGTCTTTTTTCTTTCTCCCTTCTTTTCTGTTTTTGTTTTTGTTTTGTTTTCCCCGTTTTCCTTTGTTGTTTTTTCCCCCTGTCTGTTCTCCCCCCAGGACCCCAACTATGGCTGGTGGCCTGTTTTCTATTGACAGGAGCTACTTTGAAGAGATAGGAACTTACGATGCGGGAATGGATATCTGGGGTGGCGAGAATCTTGAAATGTCCTTTAGGGTAATTCCTCTTTTCCTTCCTTTTCTTTTCCCCCCTTCCTCCAAAAAATTCCCCCCGTTTGTGCTGTGGTTCCTTCAAGGGAGCTCCTGCTTCAGCTCACGGGTGAAATGGAATTTTTAAAGTTTGGGGAAACGCCTCCTTGGGGTGTTTTTGGGAGTTTTTGCTGCATGGAATACTTTAATGCAGTGAGGGGGTTTGTCCCTCCCAAAATTCCGTATGTTTCAGTCGTTCCTTCATGGAAGAGACGAGGCGCCCAGTGGGAATTTGATATCAATTTATGTTAAAAAAAAAAAAAACAAACAAAAAAAAAACAAAAAACAAACAAACAAAAAAAACCACCTCACGAAAAAAAAACCAAAAAAACCCCCAAAACAAAAAAACCAAAACAAACAAACACACAAAAAACCCCAAAAAACCCCCAAAACCAACCAACAAACAAAAAAAACCCAAAAAACCCCCCAAAACACCAAAAAAACCCCCCAAAAAACAAACAAACAAACAAACCTAAAAAAACCCTTAAAATCGAGAGGTTTTGGGAATGGTGACATCACGGACTTGCAAGTTGTGGCTGGAATTCTGCGTCTGTGCCAGGGAAATTCCACCTCGTGCAGAAAACGCCGGAGTTCCTGCTGGGAGAGCTGTGAGCCACACCTCTGAGGGGAAATGCATCCAGTCACTGCCCTTTGGATAGAAGGGAAAAGTGGGAGATGGAGGCTGGGATGAGGAACGGTTGGAAAGGATGTTGGGAATGGCTCTGGACTCCTCGGGCGTTCCTCCGCCATTTCTGGAATTAGTGATGGGAATGGGAATCACCCCCAGGGTCCCTCTGGTACCCCCGGCACATCCTGGGAATGCCTTTTCCTCCTTTTTCCTGTCTCTGCCATTCCACCAGGACCATTGTCCTTGCCAGGAACCCCTTTGAAGCTTTTCTGGGAACAGATTTTTCCCAGGGAAGACCAGCTGGGAATTTGAAAGCTTTTCCAGGCCATTCCTGGGAACTGTAGTCGTTCCCTTTGCAGGAAAATCAAAGGCTTCAGTTCCCCTCCTGAGCCTGGATGCTTCAGATGAGGAGATTCCCACACTTTTTTGCTGTTTTGACTCCTAAAATTCCTCCTAGGATGTGCCAAGGCCCCTGTGCAGGAATTCTTTTCCTTGGTTTTCCGAGTTTTCCAGGAGATCCCTGGAGCAGGGCGTGCCAGGCACTGGTAAAGCATTCCAAGTGTGCCTTTCCCACCCTAAACCAGTGAATGGGATGGGAATAAATCGGGATATTGCCCTGGGAAGGCCAGGGATTCACCTGGCGCCGTTTATTGGGATTTAGAGCCTCTGGAAGGAAACCCAAGTGAAAATCCAGGGATATTTTGTGTGACTTTATCAGGGACATCCAAGGGTCCAAATCCCAGCTGAGGGAACAAATCCATGGGAAATTGGGAGCCAGGAGAGCTGAGGGGTCGGGGAGGTTCCTCCAGCTCCAAAGCTGCCCTCGTCCCATGGGATTTGGGAATATCTCCTGTCAGGAAAACCCTGGGAGCAAATCCTGGCTGGGCTTGGAGCGGGGCTCAGGGACGTTCCTGGAGCTGTTCTTACATCCAGGATTTGGTCACCAAAGGGAGGGAGGAGATTTGGGATCGGTTCAGAATAATACAGATAAATCCCAAAAAAGAAATAAATCCCGAAAAATAAATCAATCCCAAAAAATAAACCTGGCTGCCCCCACCCCCAAATTTTGTGAATTCCTGAATCCTCAAAAATGTTATCCAGTGCCTTTGCTTTCCCTGGATCATCTCTGTCTTGTCTGCGTCCCGATCCAGCATTATCCCAAAGAATAATTCAAAGCATTTCCAGCTTTTTTTGCTCTCAGAGGCATTTCCAGGAGGAGCATCCATGGGGTATAATTAGATTATTTTGGGAAAATCCATGGGGGTTTTTTTTTGGATGTTTTTCATTGCTAATGGGTCTTTAATGAACCCTTTTAGGAGTTATTAAAGTCTTTTAATTAGGGAAAAATGATAATAACTCCTGGAAGGGATTTCTGAAGGGATCTCCAAGGGTTTGCTTTGGCCGAGGAAAACCTGATTTGTTCCCCAAACTTTATTTCTATTGATGGAATTACTGACATTTCTAGTTTTCTGTTGAATTCTCCGAGCGGTTTTAGCCCGCTTGGAGAATGCCCTGAAAACTTGGTGCTCCGAAAGGAATTCCCACGGCTTTGGAAATGGAATTAAAAACAATGTGGCCATCAGAAAATAAATTCCTTCAAGGTTATTCCTTAGGATAAGGATATTCCTCAGGATAATCCAGGCAGGGCTGGGAAAGGGAATGTGAGCTCTGAGCGGGGTGGGATTTATTTGGGATCAGGGAAAAGGGGATTTCCCCAGGGGTGTGACAGTGGAGTTGTTCTGATCTCCGGGATCCCTGCGAGAGGAAACGGACGAGGAGCAGGAAGGGTTAATTCCTTTGGAATCCAGTCAGAATCAGCTGGGAGAGAGAGCTGGGAATGTTCCCCTGGAGCAGGGAAGGATCCAGGCAGAGCTCAGAGCTCCTGGAGGGGCTCCAGGAGAGCTGGAGAGGGGCTGGGGACAAGGGCTGGAGGGACAGGACACAGGGAATGGCTCCCACTGCCAGAGGGCAGGGATGGGTGGGAGATTGGGAACTGGGAATTCCTGCCTGGGATGGAATTCCCAGAGCCGCTGTGGCTGCCCCTGGATCCCTGGCAGTGCCCAAGGCCAGGCTGGAATACTCTGGGACGGAGGGAGGTGTTCCTGGATGGATTGGGATGGGATTTAATGCCCTTCCCAACCCAAACCTTTCCACAATTCCCTGGAGTCACAGCAGCGAGGGATGAATGCATTCCATAGTCTTTGTGGGGAGCAGATCCCTGAAATCCCACAATTCTTAGGCGGGATGGGAACTTCTGGAAAGCAGTCACGTTCCCGGGGAGTATCCCAGAAGGTTGATTTGTTTGGGATTTTTTAAAAAGACTGGAAAATTCCTTTTCCGTATGAGAGGGTGCAGGTTCCCCCACATCCAATCCCAGCTGGCACAGGGAGCAGATTGCTCCAAGGAGAGCCAAAAATTGGGCTGGAAAAGTCTCCAGGAACAGAGATGTTTAAAAATGATGGCATGGGAGGAATTTCCTGCCAGCTGGAATGGGAAAACAGCACGGGAATGCTGGGATTTGGGATGGAGGGCACCTCAGGTGGTGTGTCCTCCTTCCTGGCGCGTCCAGTTATTCCCAAATAGCTCCATGAGCGCATCCATGGTGAATATTTTGGGATTTCTTCCCTGCTGTATTGTTGGGGTTATTCCCGGATTTTTCCGTGAACACATTCCTGGTGTGTAGTTGGGGTTTATCCCACACTATGAGGCTGCTCTGGGAATACATTCCTGGTGTATATATGGCGTTATTCCATGGAATTCTATCTGTGGTTATTCCGTGGAATTGTTTGGGGTTATTCCATTCAATTATCTGGGGTTATTCTGTAGAAATATTTGGGGTTATTCCATGCTCCCGGGTTGCTCCATGAGCACATCCCAGGTGAATATTTGGGGTTTATTCCCTGGTGTGTATTTGGGGTTATTCCATGGTTTTATTTGGGGTTATTCCAAGGAATTATTTGAGGCTATTCCATGGTTTTATTTGGGGTTATTCCATGGAATTATTTGGGGTTATTCCAAGGAATTATTTGAGGTTATTCCATGGTTTTATTTGGGGTTATTCCACGGAATTATTTGGGGTTATTCCATGGAATTATTTATTCAGTGCTCCCAGGTTGCTCCAAGAGCACATCCCAGGTGAATATTTGGGATTTATTCCCTGGTGTATATTTGGGGTTATTCCATGGTTTTGTCTGGGGCTACTCCATGGTTTTATTTGGGGTTATTCCATGGTTTTATTTGGAGTTATTCCATGAAATTCCATGGAGTCATTTGTTCCGTGCTCCCAGGTTGCTCCATGAGCACCTCCCAGGTGAATACTTGGGATTTTTCCGTGTTCCCTCTGGAATTCCTCGTCAGCCCCATCCCGAAGTTCCCCCTGAGTCCCCGAGCAGTTATCCCCGGGATATTTTGCTGCTGCTCCCACGGAACCCATCCCTCCTGGTTCTCATGGAATTCTGGGAATGGAGGGAGCCCTAATTAACAAAATCTGCCTTGGTTGCCATGGGAACCGCGTCAAGGAGCTTTAATTCCAGGGTTTCACCAGAGCTCCCGTTTAAAACTCCCAAAAAACCCAGGGATTTAACACCAGGAGGGGCCCGGAAGTCAAATAATTGTAATGAAATAATCCAAATAAAAAGCTGAAATAATCAAAATATTTCAAATAGATCATTGAAATTAAAGCAATTTGAAACAGGCAATTGAAATAAATATTTGGGATAAATAATTGAGATAAAAATTCGGAACTGAAATAGTTGAAATAAATGTTTAACGTAAATAGTTGAAATAAATATTTAACGTAAATAGTTTAAAAAATTAAATAATTAAATTAATAATTAAAAGTATTTATTAATTAATTAATAATTAAAATAAATAATTGAAATAGATAAATGAAGTAAATAATCGCAATAATTAAGATAAAGAATTAAAATAAATAATTGAAATAGATAAATGAAGTAAATAATCGCAATAATTAAGATAAATAATTAAAATGTTTAAATTAATGAAAATAAATAATTGAAATAAATAATTTGGATCCTTCTGGCTCCTTGGGAGGAGGCTAAGTCCCATCCCTGAGGATTTGAAAGCTGTGGATTGAGGACGTGGATCAGTGGTGGACGTGGTTAACATTGGACTCAGTGATCCTGGAATTCTTTTCCAAGCTAAATAATTCCAGGATTCCCAGCCTTTCTCACTCCGCAGTGATCCAGCAGCAGAATTTGTTCTTTTACTTAACCCCCAAAGTTCTAAATTCCGGAATTCCGCCATGTCTTGTGTTATTCCCGAGCACAGATTTTGGCTCCGGCACTGGAAAGGGAAAATTTTCCATCTGGGAAAAGTTCCCCGCGTCGTCTCCCTCATCTGTAATGGAATTTTTTGGGATTTCACCAGCACATGAGGCAGGGAACACACCCTGAATTCCTGAATTTCACCTCAGAGGCTCTGGAATTTTATATATTTATATATACATGTATAAAAAATATATAATATATAAACATATTGTATAAATATACATGTAAAGTATATTATTTAAAATATATTGTAATGGATAAATTATATATTTTTATATACATATATAATATGTATAAATAACTGTATATCAAAATATATTTTAAAAATTATGTATATTTATGAGTTTGTGGGTAGAAGTTCTGCTCTGCTCCTTTAAATATTACGCAATCACGGAAAATCCATGAATCCATTAGGGAACGACGCCTTTCCCAGCAGGATGGGGACTTCTTTGTGCTCCAAGGACACAAATCCAAGTGACCCATTCCCATCACTTCCACTCTGGGGAAGAGCCGGAAAAATCCAGTCAAAATTGTCTTTATTGTTCTCTGGAGCATGGCTGGGCCCGAGCTCCATGGATTTTGGGGAAGAGCAGGAAAAATCCAGTTAAAATTGTCTTTATTGCTCCTTGGGCTGTGGCTGGGCCTGAGCTCCATGGATTTTGGGGAAGAGCAGGGAAAATCCAGTCAAAATTGTCTTTATTGCTCCTTGGGCTGTGGCTGGGCCTGAGCTCCGTGGATTTTGGGGAAGAGCAGGGAAAATCCAGTTAAAATTCTCCTTTTCTTCTTAGAAAATTCTCCTTTTCTTCCATAGAATTCCTGTGCGGTGGAATGTGCTGTGAATTCCGGAGTGTCCTTTAAAAAGTCCTTTCTCTCCCATTAAACTCCCAAACTATCCCGACTGGATTTGAACTGAGGCCCAAAATCCCACCCACTTTGCCCTCACGTTTGTTGCCACCCAGAGCCGAATCCCTGAATTTTCCCCTCAAATTCCCTCAAAATCCTTGATAAATTGGGTGGGGACACAGGATATCAACCCCAGCTGGATTTGGGATCGTTTTCCTGCAGGTTTTCCACGTTTCCCACAGCAGATCTGGCAGTGCAGGGGCTCCCTGGAGATCGTCACCTGTGGGATGTGTTTTCCAAAAATTCCCTGAAATTTCCCTGCAAATTCCATTGAATCCCCTTGAAGTCCCTGATAAATTGGGTGGGGACACAGCTCCCAGCATTTCTGGGATTCTACTGGATTTGGGGCTGTTTTCCCCGATATTTTCCACATTCCCATGGCAGATCTGGCAGTGCAGTGGCTCCCTGGAGATCGTCACCCGTGGGATGTGTTTTCCAAAATTTCCCTGAAATTTCCCTTCAAATTCCCTTGAAATCCCCTTGAAATCCCTGATAAATTGGGTGGGGACTCAGCTCCCAGCATTTCTGGGATTCTGCTGGATTTGGGGCTGTTTTCCCCCACATTTTCCAGGTTCCCATTGCAGATCTGGCAGTGCGGGGGCTCCCTGGAGATCATCACCTGTGGGACGTGTTTTCCAAAATTTCCCTGAAATTTCCCTTCAAATTCCCTTGAAATCCCTGATAAATTGGGTGGGGACAAGCTCCCAGCATTTCTGGGTTTCTGCTGGATTTGGGGCTGTTTTCCCCAATATTTTCCACATTCCCATGGCAGATCTGGCAGTGTGGGGGCTCCCTGGAGATCGTCACCTGTGGGACGTGTTTTCCAAAATTTCCCTGAAATTTCCCTTCAAATTCCCTTGAAATCCCTGATAAATTGGGTGGGGACACAGCTCCCAGCATTTCTGGGATTTTGCTGGATTTGGGGCTGTTTTCCCCGATATTTTCCAGGTTCCCATGGCAGATCTGGCAGTGCGGGGTCTCCCTGGAGATCATCACCTCTGGGACGTGTTTTCCAAAATTTCCCTGAAATTTCCCTTCAAATTCCCTTGAAATCCCTGATAAATTGGGTGGGGACACAGCTCCCAGCATTTCTGGGATTCTGCTGGATTTGGGGCTGTTTTCCCCCACGTTTTCCACGTTCCCGTTGCAGATCTGGCAGTGCGGGGGCTCCCTGGAGATCGTCACCTGCTCCCACGTGGGACACGTTTTCCGCAAGGCCACTCCCTACACGTTCCCGGGAGGCACCGGCCACGTCATCAACAAGAACAACCGCCGGCTGGCCGAGGTGTGGATGGACGAGTTCAAGGATTTCTTCTACATCATCTCCCCGGGTACGGCCGCGGCTGGGATCGGCTGGCGGTCTGGAAGGCGTCCTGGAAAAACGGGGAGCTGGAAACGGGAGGTGTCGTGGAGCTCTGGAGTGGTTTGGGGTGGGAAAGTCCTCCGAGATATTTGAGTCCAAGAATTCCCAGCACTGCCACCTCCACAGGGCTGGGAAATCCCTGCAAGGGTGGGGATTCCACCTGAGCACCTTTTCCATGGAGGAATTGTTCCCCAAATCCACCCTGAGCTCCCCTGGCCCAGCCTGAGGCCGTTCCCTCTCCTCCTGTCCCTGTTCCCTGGAGCAGATCCCAAATCCCCCCGGCTGTCCCCTCCTGTCAGGGAATTGCAGAGAGGGAAAAGATCCCTCTGCATCCTCCTTTTCTCCAGGCTGAGCCCCTTCCCAGCTCCCTCAGGAATTCTCCAGCCCCTTCCCAGCTCCCTCAGGAATTCTCCAGCCTTTTCCCAGCTCCCTCAGGAATTCTCCAGCCCTTTCCCAGCTCCCTCAGGAATTCTCCAGACCCTTCCCAGCTCCCTCAGGAATTCTCCAGTCCCTTCCCAGCTCCCTCAGGAATTCTCCAGCCCCTTCCCTGCTCCCTCAGGAATTCTCCAGCCCCTTCCCAGCTCCCTCAGGAATTCTCCAGCCCCTTCCCAGCTCCCTCAGGAATTCTCCAGCCCCTTCCCAGCTCCCTCAGGAATTCTCCAGCCCCTTCCCAGCTCCCTTCCCTGGCCAAGCTCCAGCCCCTCAGGGTCTCTCTTGTCAGGAGGAACCCAGGTTTTCCCTAAAATCCCCAGGGGATCAATGGGAAGGACAGCAGAGGTCCCAGCACGGAGAGCAGGAAGCCTTTGGAGAACAACACCTGGAATTTTCTTCCCCACCTGTGGCAGGGAGCGCCCGTGCACTATGGAAGTGTCGTTGCTATTTTGCTGTGGGATAAATCTTCCCGTTTTCCCATCTTCAGACTTCCTTCCCAGTGAAATTCCGTGGTGGAGTCAGTTTCAGTTTTCCTGCCAAGTCGATAATATCCGTGTGAGCTTTGTGCTGCTTCCCCTGCACGATTTCCTGGTGTTATCCCTCACCTGTTCCAGCTGAATTCCTGCTGCTCCTGGACTTTGCTTCTTCCAGGGGTTCAAGATCATCAGGAACCAGCACCTAATTCCAGCCGGGAAGAATCTCTGGGATTCTGCTTTTGGAATCCCCCTTCTCCTGTGACTGCACAGGTTGTGCTCGTAGAATATTCCCAGCCCATCCTGGAAATCCCTTAACAAGCTGGGAAATTTAAATTTTAAAAATTCTGTGCTCATTTTAAGTGCCCAATAACGGTGTAAAATATATTCTATTATATATATATTTATGGATCTCTCCCTTATGGATTTCGTCCCACCAATTTTTGAGGAAGCTGTTCCTTTAAAACAGAAAAGTTAGGATGAAATGCCAGCCTGCTTTTTATGTTTATTGTGAGGTTATTCCTTGTTTTTCCATGAGGAAAAACTGTTCTTCTCTTCTGGAAGGAGCCCAGATCAGCTGGAATTCTTCCTCCTAGAAGTACCCTCTCCTCTTCCCACTTACACATTCCCAGGATTTCATATAGAATTCCAACAAAGAACCCTTGGAGAAAACTGGATTGCAGGGAAAGGCTGGAATTAGGTCACTGCCAGCGACAAGGGTTTGTAATCCAAAATTGCAGTCGTGTGGAAAAATTTGGGAATAGATGGTCTTTGTATTCCCTGATCTCTTCCCAAGTTATTTATTAATATCTGTATTAATTAATCGATAAACTATAATGAGATGATTCCCCAGCATTAGGAATCAAAGGGGGGAGAAAGGGCAATAAAATGAACATTTTCATGGAAACTCTCCACGAAAAGAAGTAGGAAATAATAGAATTTTTTTTTTTTAATAGGGCATTCCTAAATATAAAAAAACCTATTCCTGAATATTTTTAATCTGCTCTTTGATCCTTTCCCCTTCCTAATAATGAGGAGAATGGAGCTCTCGGGATAATTCTCTGGGATAACAAAGGAATTTGCCTGGAATTTGCCTGTTGGTAATGAGGGCTCTGTTATCCGTGGCACAGCCTCATCCCCCAGCTCCTCTGGGAGCTGATTCATCCCTGAGATCCCTGAGATCCCAGCAGAGAGGAGCCGGGGGCTGCTCCCAGTGGGAAATTGTTCCCGGCATAATAAGGGCCACACCTCCTAATTACATCCCAAATTAAAAGTCTGGAGCGATCCGGTTCCCTGGGAAAATGGAATTCTGCTGGAGGAGAGCCCAGCTCTAATTTTTGGGATCTCGAGCGTGTTTTTAATTGGCGCCTTCTCCTATTTTTGTGTGGATAGTGAGGGAGTCTTTATTTGTGCTGGGATGAGTCAGGAGCCAGAGTTTTTAACAAATCCACGCTGGATTTAAAGGAAACCAAGGAAAAAAAAAAAACCCAAAGCAGTGAGGAAAAATCCCGTTTTGGGTTTAGTGTGACCCTGGATTAACGAGGAGCCGGAGTTTTCCTTGGGAAGAGCCTGGCTCAGGGCCTGCAGATAATTCGGGAGGGTTTCAGAAATCCCAGAAATCCTGGATACGCTTCAAATGGGATTAAAGGAGAGAAAGGAAATGGGTGAATCTGGAATCTGGGAGCTGCTGCGTGTGGGCCGGTCCCAGCCTGGGTCAGGTGGGGCTCAAACGATCCTGGGAGAGGAAACCGGGAGGGATTTTCCTCCTAAATCACAGCAAATCCTCACAATTGTCTGGCTGCAAAAAAAGCCTCTTCCCTGCCTGCGTGCGAGGGCAAAATGTGGGATTGGGATCCTCTCTGGGAACACAAACTGTGCCCAAAATATTCCCTCCTCAGCCACTGGTTTCCAGCAGTTCTCCTTCCCTCCTTCCCTCCTTCACTCCTTCACTCCTTCCCTCCATCCATCAGGAGCTGGTGGCTCTGAGCTGGTTTGGAACTGGAATCTCGGTGTGTGTGTGGGCATCAGCAGGAATTTCCCCATGGAAAGGGAGCTCAGGGCTTGGAAGTGCCCAGGGAGGTTTGCAGTGCCCATCCCTGGAGGTGTCCCAGGAATTCCTGGAGGTGGCACTCAGAGCTCTGGGCTGGGAACAAGGTGGGATCATGGGGCACAGCTGGGACTCCATGACCTTGGAATGCTTTTCCAGCCTCAGTGATTCCATGAAAACCTTGTGTCCTGATCCTGCTGATGCTCACCCGTGCCTGGCTCCTTCTCTTCTCCTTCGGGACCTTTTGTGGTGTCTGGAGATGGACACAAAGAGTGAGAAGAGCCATGGGATTCTCCAAGGAAATCCAGCTCAGGTGCTGGCCTTGGACACTTCCAGGGATCCAGGGGCAGCCACAGCTTCTCCGGGAATCTTTGCCAGGGCCTCCCCACCTTGTCAGAGTTATTCCTGTCAGGAGAGTGCAGGGAAGAGTGGTTTGTTAAAACGGGAAGAGATTCCTTTGTGATTTTGGAACATGAAGAAATCAAGGAATTCTGCGCTCCCGCCTTCCCAGATTGACAAAGGGAAGAAAAAGGATCGTTTTCCAAGCGTTTCGCTTGGCTCCATTAATGAGTTAATTAATAAATTAATTGCACGCCTCCGTGGGGAGGCAGCCACTCATCCCTCACATCCTGCTGCTCCCAATCCCAGCTCACGGCTTGGAATCAGGAATCAGGAATCAGGAGGAGCGGGCGGCGGCTCCGGGGTTTTCCCGAACAGGGATGCTTGACGCGCTCTCGTGTCGCCATTCCAG
Organism: Hirundo rustica; assembly: GCF_015227805.2. Classification (NCBI taxonomy): domain Eukaryota; kingdom Metazoa; phylum Chordata; class Aves; order Passeriformes; family Hirundinidae; genus Hirundo; species Hirundo rustica. The sequence goes on along the minus strand of NC_053456.1, from coordinate 1,110,416 downwards.
GGGTGGTGAAGGTGGATTACGGAGACGTTTCCGTCAGGAAGGCGCTACGGGAGAGCCTGGGCTGCAAACCCTTCTCCTGGTACCTGGAGAACGTCTACCCCGACTCGCAGATCCCGCGGCGCTACTACTCCCTGGGAGAGGTACGGGCCCGGCACGGGATCCACCGGGAACGCGGGAAAACGGGGAGGGCAGGGAGGCAGGAGTGCTGGGAAGCGGTGGAGAAGGGAAAGCAGTGGAGAAGGGAAAGCAGTGGAGGAAAAGAAGGGAACCAGTGGAGAAAAGGAAGGAAACCAGTGGAGGAGAGGAAGGAAATCAGTGGAGAAAAGGAGGGAAACCAGTGGAGAAAAGGAAGGGAACCAGTGGAGAAGGGAAACCAGTAAAGGAAAGGAAGGAAATCAGTGGAGAAAAGGAAGAAAATCAGTGGAGAAAGGAAGGAGACCAGTGGAGAAAGGAAGAAAATCGGTGGAGAAGAGGAAGGAAAGCAGTGGAGAAAAGAAACCGGTGGAGGGAAGGAAGGGAACCAGTGGAGAAGGGAAACCAGTAAAGGAAGGAAAGAAAACCAGTGGAGAAGGGAAACCAGTGGAGGAAAGGAAGGAAACAAGTGGAGAAAAGGAAGGGAACCAGTGGAGAAGAGGAAGGAAACCAGTGGAGAAGAGGAAGGGAACCAGTAGAGAAAGGAAGGAAAGCAGTGGAGAAGGGAAACCAGTGGAGGAGAGGAGGGAAACCAGTGGAGAAAAGAAACCAGTGGAGAAAGGGAAGGAAATCGGTGGAGAAGAGAAGGAAACCAGTAGAGAAAGGAAGGAAAGCAGTAGAGAAAAGAAACCAGTGGAGGGAAGGAAGGAAACCAGTGGAGAAGGGAAACAATAAAGAAAGGAAAGCAGTGGAGGAAAGGAAGGGAACCAGTGGAGAAAGGAAGGAAAGCAGTGGAGAAGAGAAAGGAAACCAGTAGAGAAAGGAAGGGAACCAGTGGAGAAGGGAAACAGTAAAGAAAGGAAAGAAAACCAGTGGAGAAAAATCAGTAAAGGAAGGAAACCAGTGGAGGAAGGAAACTGGGAAGTGAAGCCGACCAGGAATTGCAGGAAACCAGGAATTAAAGGAAATGGATCCGTGCAGGAAGGCTGGAGTACAACAATCCAGTAAGTAACGCGAGAACTGGAAAGCCGTAAGTGAAGGAAACCAGTAACTACAACAGAGCAGGAAGTCTAGGAAAGCGGGAAAACCAGGGAATAAAGGAAACCAGGAAGGACTGGAAAGCAGGAAGCAAAGGAAAGCAATCTCACGGGTAACCGGTAACTACAACAAACCAGCAGGTAAAGAAAACCAGGAAATCCAGGCAACCAGGAAGGGATAAAAACCAGGAAATAATGGAAACCAGTAAATAAAGGAAACCAGTAAATAATGGAAAGCAGTAAATAAAGGGAACCAGTAAGTAAAGGAAACCAGTAAAAACGGGAAAACAGTAAATAAAGAAAACCAGTAAGAGCAGGAAACCAGAAAATAAAGGAAACCAGTAAATAAAGAAACCAGTAAATAATGGAAACCAGTAAATAAAGAAACCAGTAAGAACAGAAAACCAGTAAGAACAAGAAGCCATCAAGAACAGGAAACCAGTAAAAACAGGAAACCAGTAAATAAAGGAAACCAGTAAAAACAGGAAACCAGTAAATAATGGAAACCAGTAAATAAAGGGAACCAGTAAATAAAGGGAACCAGTAAGAACAGGAAACCGGTAAATAAAGGAAATCAGCAATGCAGGAAACCAGTAAATAAAGGGAACCAGTAAATAAAGGAAACTGGTAAAGAATGGAAACCAGTAAGAACAGGAAACCAGTAAGTAAAGGAAACCAGCAAATAATGGAAACCAGTAAATAAAGAAACCACTAAGAACAGGAAACCAGTAAATAAAGGAAACCAGTAAGGACTGGAAACCAGTTAGTAAGGAAAACCAGTAGGTACAAGGAACCAGTAAAACCTGTAAGTGAAGGAAACCAGTTGTACAGGAAAGCAGGAGCTGTCCAGAGCCAATGGATCCATTCCCAAGGGATGAGGTGGCTTTGGAGCCAGGACTCAGGTGCTGGAGTTCTCTTCTTGTCTCTTACTCCTCTTGATTTCTTATCTCTCTTTATTTCCCCTTTTTTTGAGTCCTTTTCAAGGAGGAGTTGCTGTTCCGAACGCATTCCCTCTCCTTAAAAATCTCCCTTTAAATCCATTTTAAATCCGAGTGTTCACCAGGCAAATTTGTCTCCCAAATGGAGCAGGAGATTGGAAGAGTGAAGTTTGGGATTGATATTTTGACACAATGAATGTGGAGCCCTTGAGGGGAGCATTCCATCATCATTTATTGCTTAGAAAGAGACTAAAAATGGCTTTTTTTTTGATTGTTTTGTTTTTTTTCCAAAGAAATGTTTGTTCACTGAGTGTTTTCCAGCCTGGAGCTGAGGATCAGGGACATTCCTGGTAATCCCAAGGCTCTGGGACCACCAGGGGCTGGAATTTTCTTTCAAATTCAACTAATTCAACTAAAAATATTAACCTTGAGTCATTCCTACGCTGCCTTTTAAAAGCTCCAGAATGGGTTGATTTGATTTGATTTGATTTGATTTGATTTGATTTGATTTGATGATGGAATAACAATCCTGGAACAACACTCCGAGGAACAAATGGCGCTTTTTTTGGCATCCAGGGAAGTGATTTCCCATTGAATTCTGCCATTGTCGGCAGGAATAAAAGGCGCTGGAGGATTCCAGGTTTAATCCTGCCAAAATAAAGGGAAGTGGGGGATTTCCGGCGAGGAAAGGGGATTGTCTGGGGAATGTCAAATAAAGCGGGATTGTGCCACGCTGTCAGGCCGGAAAATGGGATGAGAAAGGCAGAAAATAGCGATTAAAACACCTGATTTGTGCAGTGTGGCCCCGGTTTCCATGGAAACAGCAGCTCAGGCAGGAGCTGGGAATTAAAGCCCTGCTCGGCTGTTCCAGCGGAGCAGGAAAAGGGAATTGCGGCCTCAAAGCCCAGGCGGCGGCAGAGAAATGGGGAATTTTCAAGGCGTTGGAAGTGCAATTTTTTTGGCCGTTTTCCCGCCTTTCAGGAGAGGTTTGGGCAGGATTTGATCCGGCCAAGCTGGAGCGGCATCATTAGGCCATAAATGATCCGTGTCCTGCCCCGGACGGCTCCTCCTGGGCTCAGATCCAAGGAAAAAAATGGTGCGAATCGAAGGTGAGCGGCACCAGGCCCCAAACTGCATTTCCCAAGTGGATATTTTGTTTTTTTCTGGGGTAAACAGAGGGAAAAATAAAGAAAGATTCCGACAGATTTGGGATAATCAGCCTGAATTCCCTCATGGGCGTGGAATGCTGAGAGGTGTCCGTGACCATGGATGAGCTTCGGGGGCCGCTTCCGACCCGAGCCATTCCATGGCTGTTTGGGAATGGGATCTGTTCACAAGTCGCAGCTTTCTGCACAAATCTGGAAGCGTTTTAAGGAATATTTTCACCTCTCTCCTCCCTCCAGATCAGGAATGTTGAAACCAACCAGTGCTTGGACAACATGGGCCGCAAGGAGAACGAAAAAGTGGGATTTTTCAACTGCCACGGCATGGGAGGGAACCAGGTAAATAAAAACAGGGAGAAGCGGCTGATTTGTCCAGGAATTCCTCTGGAATATTTTAGATTCTGTTTTGGATTTTGTATGATATCAGAACAATCCATGAAAAGTCCAAAACATTTTCGTTTTCGAGCTGGAAGGATTTTAAGAGGACTCAGCCATTTTCTTCAATTTCAGCGCCAGATTCCGGGGGGAATGTTGGTGCATATCCATGGGAAGTATCCCAGTGAATATATGAATCCATTTAATAATAAATCTGACATTCCAGACACGAACATTAGGAAATTTGATCAGGGATTTGAACTTAATTTTCGTAAAAATGAAACGGGCGGGAATCTCCATAAACCCGGCTGGATCCAGCTGCTCTGAATGCGGGTAGGGAAAATAAATATCCAGGATATTCGTGGAAGTTGAGTTCTTTGGTGGAATTCCAGTAGTGGGGGCCTGGGGTGTTTTCATTTAGAGGGGCTGGAAAGGGAGTGGAAAAGCGGATGGAATTCTTGGTCTTGTGACAAATGACTCTGGCTTGATTGGAATAAAATTTGCATATCCCAGTGGATATTCAAATATCCGGATGGGGTTTGGGATGTAAATTATAATTAGGGGACTTTTAAGCGTATTTTAAATGAATTCTGTTTTAATTAGTTACAATCTTTCGTTGTTTATGTGTGGAATTTTCCGGGGGGTGGTGCCAGCCTGGCGCGGTCACAATTCCCTGGTAGCTCTGGTGTTCCAGACGCCTGCTCCTGGCCGCATTCCTGGTGGGAAAGGCTGGGATGCTCCGTGTTCCCGTCCCTGGTTTATCCTGGAGGTTCATCCCAACTCCTGCCATCTCCTCCTGTCGCTTCCTCCATCCTCACCGGAGATTGGCCTCATTCCGCTGCTTTTTGGCTTGGAAAGCTGTTCCCTGCCCCTGAATTCCAGTGGATTTCTCCAGCAAAAATCCTTTCCATTCTCCTGAATTCCAATGGATTTCTCCAACGGAAAACCTTTCCCTTCCCCTGAATTCCAATGGATTTCTCCAATAAAAAACCTTTTCCCATCTGTATTTCCAATTGATTTCTCCAATGGAAAACCGTTCCCTGCCCCTGAATTCCCATGGATTTCTCCAATGGAAAAACCTTTCCCATCTTTATTTCTAATGGATTTCTCCAGTTGAAAACCTTTCCCTTTCCCCAGAATTCCAATGGATTTCTCCAATGGAAAAACCTTTCCCTTCTCTTAAATTCTGATGGATTTCTCCAATAAAAATCCTTTTCTTTTCCCTGAATTCCAATGGAAAAACCTTTCCCTTCCCATGAATTCCAATGGATTTCTCCAATGGAAAAACCTTTCCTGTCTTTATTTCCAATGGATTTCTCCAATGGAAAGCCTTTCCATTCTCCTATATTCCGAAGGATTTCTCCAATAAAAATCCTTTCCCTTCCCCTGAATTCCAATGGATTTCTCCAATGGAAAACCTTTCCTTTTCCCTGAATTCCAATGGAAAAACCTTTCCCTTCCCCTGAATTCCAGTGGATTTCTCCAGTGGGAAAACCTTTCCTTTCCCCTGAATTCCAATGGGTTTCATCAATGGAAAACCTTTCCCTTCTCTTAAATTCTGATGGGTTTCTCCAATAAAAATCCTTTCCTTTTCCCCGAATTCCAATGGAAAAACCTTTCCCTTCCCATGAATCCCAATGGATTTCTCCAATGGAAAACCTTTTCCCTTCTCTTAAATTCTGATGGGTTTCTCCAATAAAAATCCTTTCCTTTTTCCCTCAATTCCGATGGATTTCTCCAATGTGAAAACCTTCCCCTGAACTCCGATGGAAGGCTCCAGCTCCCGAGCCAGCCCGGGGTCGCTCCCAGCCCTTTTCCGTCCTCTCTGTGCTCCAGGTGTTTTCCTACACGGCGGACAAGGAGATCCGCACGGACGACCTGTGCCTGGACGTGTCGCGGCTCAACGGCCCCGTGCTGATGCTCAAGTGCCACCACCTGAGGGGAAACCAGCTCTGGGAATACGACGCCGAGGTACGCGGGGCTGGGAATGGGCCGGGCGCAATCCCGCATCCCCGAGGCCGGAAAAGAGCTCCGAGGTCATGGAGCTGTGCCCGATGATCCCACCTTGTCCCCACCTTGTCCCCAAGTGCCAGCTCCAGGAATTCCTGGGACACCTCCAGGGATGGGCACTGCAAACCTCCCTGGGCACTTCCAATCCCTGAGTTCCCTTTCCGTGGGGAATTTCCCCCCCAGTGTGCAAAAATGGGATTTCAGGCTCCTTTTCCATCGCTGCCCTGAGGGGTTTGGAGCTGTGGGGGAACACGGAATGTTCCCAGCCCTGGGGCTGGCTGGGATGGATGTTCAGTTCTGGGAAAAGCCTTTGGGATTCTGGAGTTCAGGATCCCAAAATGAGGATGGAAAAGAGCTCTGAGGTCATGGAATCCAAACTGTGCCCGATCCCACCTTGTCACAACCCAGAGCCCTGAGTGCCACCTCCAGGAATTCCTGGGACACCTCCAGGGATGGGCACTGCAAACCTCCCTGGGCACTTCCAGTCCCTGAGCTCCCTTTCCAGGAAGAATTCTCCCCCAATGTACAAAAATGTGATTTTAGGGCCGTTCAGGCTCCTTTTCCATCGCTGCCCTGAGGGGTTTGGAGCTGTGGGGAACACGGAATGTTCCCTGCCAGGAGGGGCTGGGGCAGGGACCCTTCTGTGCTGGGGCTGGCTGGGATGGACGTTCCCTTCTGGGAAAAGCCTTTGGGATTCTGGAGCTCAGGATCCCAGAATGAGGATGGAAAAGAGATCTGAGGTCATGGAGCTGTGCCAGATCCCACCTTGTCCCCAAGTGCCACCTCCAGGAATTCCTGGGACACCTCCAGGGATGGGCCCTGCAAACCTCCCTGGGCACTTCCAAGCCCTGAGCTCCCTTTCCATGGGGAAATTCCTGCTGCTGTCCACCCTGAGGCTGGAAAAGCCCTCCCAGGTCATCAATTCCAAGCTCTGCCCCATCCCCAGCTTGTCCCAGCCCAGCCACATCCAGGAGTTCCTTGGACACCTCCACCCTTCCTGCCGGGAAGGCTGGAATTCTTCCAACAAAATACACACAGGGAACGTGCTGGTTTTTCCCTGAAACTGGGGCGAATTTCCCAGGAATTGCGTAAAACCCAGCTCGGCCATGAGATGGAGCTCCTAAAGCAGGAATGCTCCGTGTTCTTTATGGCATCTCCGAGGACTGGCTGCTTGTTCTCCTGGAAAACATCCCATTTATAAATCCCTGGATTTATTGAGCAAGTCTTGTCATTACCAATTTACCTTGGAATATTCAGATTTCAGCTGCCCCTTTTCCCTCTCATTTCATTATTGCCATTAATTAAACGTTTATTAGTGTATTATTAGCCTCCAAACATTCATAATATCCAGGATTTTTTTTTTCCCAAGAAAACAACCAGTTGTGATATTCCAATTTTTTTTTTTTGTTTTGTTTTTTTTCCCAGAGAAACAATTCCAGGGTATTTCCTGAATCCGTTGTATTAATTAATTTGATTTTCCAGTGGAATTACACTGATTATTCCTTTCCTTGCTGATTCAGGAATTGCATGGAGAGATTTTTGGGTGATTTTTAGGAATTTTTAGGAATTCTGGCTTGGCAACGGACAACAGGACATGAAATAATCCTAAAAAGGATTTCTCTGAGGGATTTTCGTGGAATTTTTCGACAATTTCCTGCTATTATTAATTTTTAAAATAATTTTCTGATTTAATTTGTGGGATTTAAAGACTGAATAAATTCCAGGCTCCCGGGCCTGGTGATTCCCGTTGTGACATCCAGGAAAATCTCTGGATGTGGAGAGGGGTGAGATCCTGGGACGTGACACGCACGAAGGAATCCAGGGGAAAAAAATTAGGTTGGAAATGTGTCAGAGCTGATAAGAAGGATTTTAATTCCTTGTGGATGGACGATGATGTCAGGGTTTATTCCTGAAAAATTCCTCAGGGTTTATTCCAGGGCTGCCAGAGCTCCAGGAGTGTTTGGAGAGGATGGGATTGTTGGGATATCCTGGCAGGGCCAGGGGTTGGATCAATGATCCCTGTGGATCCCTTCCCGCTCGGAATTCCATGATTTTTTCCTGGGTAATTGCCGTTGTTTGTCCCCAATCCTGGTGTCTGCGCAAAGCTGTGGAATTCCCATCCAGGGAGAGCTGAGGGGCTGCACAAAAAATGTTCCTTGGATCCCTGACTCCGCTTTTCTTCTGTCTCCCCTTCCCTCAGTATTTTGGGAAATGGGAATATGACTTTGAGGTAAGTCTGGTGCAATCCCTGTGCCAAATCCCGACCCCTGGAATAGCTCCTGTAGCAGTGCCCTCGCTCTCTGCTTCTCCATAGCTGCTGCTCCAACATTCCACAGCTTCCCAATTCCCTGAGCCAGGCTGGGAGAGCTGGGAATGTTCCCCTGGAGAAGGGAAGGATCCAGGCAGAGCTCAGAGCTCCTGAGGGGCTCCAGGAGAGCTGGAGAGGGGCTGGGGACAAGGAATGGAGGGACAGGACACAGGGAATGGCTCCCACTGCCAGAGGGCAGGGATGGGTGGGAGACTGGGAACTGGGAATTCCTGGCTGGGATGGAATTCCCAGAGCAGCTGTGGCTGCCCCTGGATCCCTGGCAGTGTCCCAGGCCAGGCTGGAATACTCTGGGATGGTGGGAGGTGTCCGTGCCCATGGCAGGGGTGGATTGGGGTGGGATTTAAGATCTTTCCATCCCAAACCCTTCCATGTATCCCTGTGCCAGGAAAAGCCTGCTCAGATTCCCACATTCATGTTTATCCCCATGTGAGGAATCTGCTTCCTTTGGATATTTGACATCCTGTAAACACCAGAGAGAATTCCAAGTCCTTTTACTTACGGACCTCTGCTTTCCTTGGAAATATCCATGGACCGGAGGGAATGGGGAGCGCTGATCCGGAGCGATCCAGCCCTGCTGTCCCTGCCCCTGACTCCAAGGGACATTCCTGGGACACTTGGCCCCGGTATTTTTAGTGGCTCCTTTATCCCCACTTCACTTTTTCCATTCCCAGTCCAAAAACATGGAAGAGGAGCGGGGGGTGAGGGGCAGGGATGCGGGGAGAGCATTCCAGCTGCTCCAGCCCCGGGTACCTCAGGGATGGGGTGGGAAGAATTTAGGGAAGTGGAAGCTCCCCTTCATCTCACCCCACGTGGAATTGGCACCGGAAAAAGAAAAGCTGGAATTGTGGTTGGGGGAAAAAAACCCCAAACTCATGAATATTTAATGAATTCTGGTTTTAATTGGGTGATTCCCAAATGGGATTCAGGGTGGGTTGTGCAGGAAAAACCCCATCTCTGCCTGGGTCTTTCCAATGGGGAATTGCAGCAATCCAAGAGAGAACGGGATTGGGATCCACCATCCACTCTGGATCATGGGAATGATCCATGGGCAAGGTGCTCTCAAGAGCGAGGTGGAAGTTTTGGGGTTTTTGCCTGGAAAACTCCATCTCTACCTGGATCTTTCCAATAGGGAATTGCAGCAATCCAAGAGAGAACGGGATTGGGATCCACAATCCACTCAGGATCATGGAAATGATCCATGGGCAAGGTGCTCTCAAGGGCAAGGTGGAAGTTCTGGGATATTTCTGCCTGGAAAACCCCATCTCTGCCTGGAACTTTCCAATGGGGAATTGCAGCAATCCAAGGGAGAACAGGATTGGGAGCCACACTCTGCTGGATCATGGGAATGGTCTCAAGAGCAAGGTGGAAGTTCTGGGATATTTCTGCCTGGAAAATCCAATCTCTGCCTGGGCCTTTCCAGTAGGGAATTGCAGCAATGCAGGCGTAGAGAGAACGGGATTGGGATCCACAATCCACTCAGGATTATGGGAATGATCCATGAGCAAGGTAGAAGTTTTGGAATATTTCTGCCTGGAAAACTCCATCTCTTCTTGGATCTTTCCAATGGGGAATTGCAGCAATCCAGATGTAGAGAGGACAGGATTGGGATCCACAATCCACTCAGAATCATGGGAATGATCCATGGGCAAGGTGCTCTCAAGAGCGAGGTGGAAGTTTTGGGGTTTTTGCCAGGAAAACCCCATCTCTACCTGGATCTTTCCAGTGGGGAATTGCAGCAATCAAGGGAGAACGGGATTGGGATCCACGCTCTGCTGGATCATGGGAATGGTCTCAAGAGCAGAGAGGAAATTTGGGGATATTTCTGCCTGGAAAACCCAGTCTCTGCCTGGGCCTTTCCAGTAGGGAATTGCAGCAATCCAAGAGAGAACAGGATTGGGATCCACCATCCACTCAGGATCATGGAAATGATCCATGGGCAAGGTGCTCTCAAGAGCAAGGTGGAAGTTTTGGAATATTTCTGCCAGGAAAACTCCGTCTCTTCCTGGGTCTTTCCAATGGGGAATTGCAGCAATCCAAGGGGTTGGAGCAGCGGGATTGGGAGCCACACTCTGCTGGATCTTGGTCTCAAGAGCAAGGTGGAAGTTTTGGGGTTTTTGCTAGGAAAATCCCATCTCTGCTTGGATCTTTCCAATGGGGAATTGCAGCAATCCAGGCGTAGAGAGAACAGTATTGGGATCCACAATCCACTCGGGATCACGGGAACGGTCTCAAGAGCAGGGAGGAGATTTTGCCTGGAATTAAATCCCAGTCCGTGAATTCCACCCCCGCGCATTCCCGCTCCGTCCCCGCCGCATTCCCGGCCCGTCCTCCATCCGCCATTCCCGGTTTATCCCGCCGGCTCTCCCCGCCCTGCGCTCGGCCGTTCCCGCTGAGCGTTCCCGGTTTTCCAGAGGCGCACGTTCCTGCACATCATCACGCAGTCGTGCCTGACGCTGGGCAGGATCGAGGACGGCTCCGAGGGCCCCACGGTGGAGGCCTGCGACGGGAGCCCCCTGCAGACATGGATCCTCAGGAATTATTCCCGCCTGGAAGTCTTTAGGAAGGTTTATTCCAGCCCCACTGATTATTTCCTGTAGGGGCGTTGGCGTTGCAAGGGAATCTGGGATGTGCTGGGGTAAGGAATTCCCGAAAAAAAGTCTCCCTGCTCCGGGCTCTGCCGGAGGAGCGCGGAGTTTCTGTCTTGTTTTATTTTTGGGGGGGGTGAAAAGTTTTTATATTTTTTAAAAATTTTTTTTTTTTTTGGCGGTTTCGAAAATGTTCGTTTTTCGTGGAATTAGTAGATTTTAATGGAATTTTACGAGAATTTTTCACAAGCTTTCCCGCAATGTTTTCATGGTTTCGTGTAATTTTTTCGTACAATTTGCATAAATTTTTCCATGAAACTTCGTAAAATTTTCGTTGGATTTTCATGGATCTTTTGTAGAATTTTCGTGGAATATCTCATAATTTTTCCTAGAATTTGATGGAATTTTTCATAGAATTTTATTAGAATTTTCATAGAATTTTTTCATTGAATTTTCATGGATCTTTTCTAGAATTTTCATAGAATATCTCATAAATTTTCCCTAGAATTTGGTAGAATTTTTCATAGAATTTTATTAGAATTTTTCATAGAATTTTTTTGTAGAATCTTCATAAAATTTTATTAGAATTTTCATAGATTTTTTTTCATAGAATTTTTAATGGAATTTTGTTTGATTTTTTAAAATGGAATTTTCATAGAATTTTTGTAGAATCTTAATAGAATTTGGATAGAATTTTCATAAAATCTAATAGAACTTTTCCACAGAATTTTGACAGAATTCAATCAAATTTTTCATTTGACAAAATAGAATTTTTCATACCAAAGTTTTCTATAAAACAAGACAGAAGATGATTTATTTATTTTATATATTTTAATATATTTTATATTTATATATATATTTTTTATATATAGAACAGATGTTTAGTGTTAGTTCTTCTTAGTTCTTAGCAATTATTAGTCACTAGTAATTTTTATTCTAAATTAGTATTAGTTTTAATTAATTTTGGATTAATTAAATTCCCTTGATCTCTCGCTGTCACCGTGACTGTTCCAACCTGCGGGAGCTGAAGATTTGGTTCCTATTCCAAGATGTAAAAATAATTCCAGTTGCAAAAGATTTTCTCAAAAAGTTTCAGCATTCCCTAGGATTTTCCACAGGATTTTCCACAGAATTTTAGGAGAATTTGGGTTTTTTAAATAGATTTTTTTCCTATAATTTTCCTGGAATTTTTGTTGTTCAGTGGAGTAGCACGAGGAGATGGGTGGAAATTCCTGGTTGGAATTTCCCAGTGATTTAGTTGGAACACCAGGAAAAAGCCTTTTAAAATACATATATATTTGAATTTATATATATAAGTATTTATTTTATCTTTTATTTATATATAAAACTAAAATATATGGAAATATAGTAGATATTACCTATTAAATTTCCACTAATAAACACCAGTATATGTTTATTATGTAATATATCAATATAATGATATATTTCCAAAAAAATAAATTATTATCTAGAAATATTATAAATAATGAACATAAATGGTGTTTATGAGCCCTGAGAAATGTGGAAATAATTCCTGATTTTCCCTCAGTTAAGAGAATGATTTTTTAAATTTTATTTTAAATTATATTTTATATTATTCTCTGCTATATTATTTTTATATCATCTTACATTTTATATTATGCTCTATATTATTTAACACATTTTTAGTCACTTAAATTTTGTATTATTCTATATTACTTTTATACGGTAGGTAATATATTTTATAGTAATCTCTATTATATTATTTTATATATTATTTTATATTATGTATAGTTTTTATTTTATATTATTTTCTCCCTTATATTTATTTATTTTATATGATTTTTTAAAAATTATAATATCAATATTTATCCTCCTGGGTGAGCCCAAGCCCTGGAGCAGCTCCCACCATTCCAGCCCCTCTATCCCTAAGCAGATCCCAAGCTTTGGGCTGTTTGGGATGAATTTTGGGATTCATTCCTCCTTTCTCCCCTCTCCTGAGGGCTCCGAGATTTTCCTGCCCATCCTGGTTTTCCCTCTTTGTTCCCTCGCCATAAAAATCGGGATCTGCTCCAGGGGCTGATCTGCAGGCAGGATTTCCACCCTGAAATTCCCCATTCCCGGGATTTTCACCCTGAAATTCCCCATTCCCAGGATTTCCACCCTGAAATTCCCCATTCCCAGGATTTCCACCCTGAAGTTCCCCATTCCCAGGGTTTCCACCCTGAAGTTCCCCATTCCCAGGATTTCCACCCTGAAGTTCCCCATTCCCAGGATTTCCACCCTGAAGTTCCCCATTCCCGGGATTTCCACCCTGAAATTCCCCATTCCCGGGATTTCCACCCTGAAATTCCCCATTCCCAGGATTTCCACCCTGAAGTTTCCCATTCCCAAGGGTTTTGGGAGAGCTGGGAATGTTCACCTGGAGAGGGGAAGAGTCCAGAGAGCAGGGCTGGATGGGAGTTTGGGAACTGGGAATTCCTGGCTGGGAGGGGGGTGGGGCCCTGGCACGATCCCAGGGAATGACTGGGAACACTCCCGGCTCAGCTGGGGCTGACCCTGCCTGGTGTTTATTTGAGGACAGAATTCCCTGGTTTAACTTCCCGGGATTTCTCTGGGGGTTTGTTCTCCCAGTGGAATTCGTTTTGCGTCCTCCCAATTCCCCCATCCCTCGGGAATGCGGTGGGATCGGAAGGGGCGTCCCAGGGAGGAGCGTTTCCGTGGAATACCGAGCAAAAACGATCCCACCGGCGGCAATCCCTGCGCTGGTCCCGAACATTCCAGGTGGCCGTGGAGTCCAAACCCACGGATGCTGTGCCGTGGGAACGCAGGATCCCGTGTCACCGGGACACACAGAGCGGTCACACGCAGACAAGAGATTTTCACAGGGGTGCTTCTGATCCAGCTTCCAGCTGAGAGAGCAGAGAGAAGAGAGCCCTTTGTTTATTTTTTTACTTTTTATACATTTGTGGGTCCAGCAGAAGATTGGCTTTTTGGGGTTTCCACCCCTCAGCCTCAGTGGCCAGACCAACTGTCAGTTACAATTGTTTTCAGGTTAGAAATATGCAAACAAAGGACAGGGAATGAAAAACAAAGGATTTGTTTATGTTACATCTGTGGGAAAAAGGTAGAAAACTGCTCTGAATATTGTACAATAACTAAAAAGATCTGACTCCATTTATGAAAATCAAAAGGCTAATAAAGAAACTCAGAAAAACCAGGGTAACACCCCTTGTGTCACCGAGACACACACAGCAGCCACACGCAGACAAGAGGTTTTGCAGGGCAGAGGTTTCTCCGTCCACCTCAAAGCTGAGTCCAGGCTGAGAGAGAGCCTCTTTGTTTATTTCTTACTTTTTATACAATTGTGGGTCTAGCAGAAGATTGGCTTTTAGAGTTTTCACCTCTCAAGCCAACTGGCCAGACCAATTGTCAGTTACAATTGTTTTCAGGTTAGAAATATGCAAAGGACAGGGAATGGAAAACAAAAGGATTTATTTATGTTACATGTGTGAGAAAAGGTGAAAACGGCTCTGAATATTGTACAGTAACTAAAAAGATCTGACTCCATTTATGAAAATCAAAACCAGGCTAACACCCTCGGAGCGGTTTTCCCTTTGCTCAGGGATCTGTTGGCTCGGAGCAGGCCGGAGCTCCACGCCACCGCCAACCCCGGCCCGGAGTGCCGGGGGATCGTATTGCCCGGCCGGAATCCCACGGGAGCGCCGGGTTTCATCGGGAATTCTCTGTGTTCATCCCGTTGCAGAAGCTCACCCTGCGGCACCTGAACAGCAACCAGTGCCTGGCGGAGCCGTCGGAGGAGGATCGGCTGGTGCCCTCCATGCGGGAATGCGGCGGCGGCCGCGCCCAGCAGTGGCTGCTGCGCAACACCACGCTGGCGGCCTGACCCCCGCCACGCTTCCCGCTTTTCCCGCCCTCTCCCGGGGCCGCCGCCGCGCCCTCGGACCCCTCGGAGCCGTCTGACGCTGGAGGAGTTGGGATGTGCAGGCGTCGGTGTCACCGCGGAGAGGCGGCCCGGCCTCAAGGCCCCGCGGCAGCAGCTGGAGCCGGGAGCTGTCCCGGGATGGGCTGGGCTCGCCTGGAGATCCCGGAGGAGGTGCCGGAGGAGGTCCCGGAGGAGGTCCTGGAGGAGATCCCAGAGGAGATCCCGGAGGAGGTCCTGGAGGAGATCCCAGAGGAGGTCCTGGAGGAGATCCCAGAGGAGGTCCTGGAGGAGATCCCAGAGGAGGTCCTGGAGGAGATCCCAGAGGAGGTCCTGGAGGAGGTCCCGGAGGAATCCTGGAGGAGATCCCAGAGGAGGTCCTGGAGGAATCCTGGAGGAGATCCCAGAGGAGGTCCCGGAGGAATCCTGGAGGAGATCCCAGAGGAGATCCTGGAGGAGGTCCTGGAGGAGATCCCAGAGGAGGTCCCGGAGGAATCCTGGAGGAGATCCCAGAGGAGGTCCCGGAGGAGTCCTGGAGGAGGTCCGAGAGAAGGTCCCGGAGGAGATCCCGGAGGATCTTGGGTGTTCTCTCGTGCCCAGCGGGATTTGACAGCACCAAAGCTTCCTGGGTTGTCCCGGGAGAAAATGGGATCTGGTGTTGGGAAAACCAGGCCAAGACTGCCCTTCACCAGGAATTCCAACAGAAGATGCCACAGGAGACGTGGGAATGCTGAGGGGAAGGAGCGGCACTGGTGGGAGTTCGGAGTGGCACGGAGGGAGCTGTCCTCTCCTTCCATGGGGATGGAGCTGTCCCTTCCATGGGGATGGAGCTGTCCTTTCCATGGAGATGGAGCTGTCACTTCCATGGGGATGGAGCTGTCCCTTCCCTGGGGATGGAGCTGTCACTTCCATGGGGATGGAGCTGTCCTTTCCATGGGGATGGAGCTGTCCTTTCCATGGAGATGGAGCTGTCACTTCCATGGGGATGGAGCTGTCCCTTCCCTGGGGATGGAGCTGTCCCTTCCATGGGGATGGAGCTGTCCTTTCCATGGGGATGGAGCTGTCCCTTCCCTGGGGATGGAGCTGTCCCTTCCATGGGGATGGAGCTGTCCCTTCCATGGGGATGGAGCTGTCCTTTCCATGGAGATGGAGCTGTCACTTCCATGGGGATGGAGCTGTCCCTTCCATGGGGATGGAGCTGTCCCTTCCATGGGGATGGAGCTGTCCTTTCCATGGGAATGGAGCTGTCCCTTCCCTGGGGATGGAGCTGTCCTTTCCATGGGAATGGAGCTGTCCCTTCCATGGGGATGGAGCTGTCCCTTCCATGGGGATGGAGCTGTCCCTTCCATGGGGATGGAGCTGTCCCTTCCATGGGAATTAAACTGTCCCTTCCATGGGGATGGAGCTGTGGCCGGACCTTGGGCTCAGGGGACACCTGGAAGGACCAAAGCTGAGACCTCTGGAGGTTGGAAGGTCTCCATCCCTCCATCCCAACACATCCATGGATCCCTGCATCCCACCGGGCCGCAGCTCTGTCCCTGGATCCACGCCCAGCTCTGCCCCCAGGGGCTTCCACTCCCTGAGGAATCACGGAATCCTTTCTGGTTTTAGGCATCTGGGGGCTCAATCCTTTCGTTGGTGTTCCCAAAATTTAGGAATTGGGGGGCTCAATCCTTCTGTGGCTGTTCCCAAAGCGCTGCTGGCCCTCGGGAGCTGCTTCCAGCTGGGATGTGGGGACAGGGGCGTTCCTGGAATGTGCTGGGGACGTTCCTTTGGGAGCCACCCCAATTGCAGCTGTGGCCCTCTGGGCTGGGATTTTGGGAATTCTCACTGCCCAGAGGGTTCAGGAGCCTGAAATCCCAGGACAGCGGGATCCCAGCACGGGTAAGCGGGGAAACGTTTCCCGGGATTTCCCTCACAATTCCCCAAAAACCTCTGTAAATGCACTGGGTCATTAAAAATGCCGGTATTTTCTGTATCCTGCTCTGGTGGATCTGGATTCATCCCGGGGTTTGTGGGTGCGCTGTGATTTACAGAGGATACTTCCAGCGTTAGATGGGAAGCAGGAGGGAGTTAATTGGGAAGGGGACTGCTGGAATATCCTGGATTCGCTGGGATTGGGGGCTCATCCCCAGCCTCCTGCCCAAATATTCCTGCTCCTCATCCTCCAGTCTCCCCGGAAACACAAAACGTAGCTCAGAAGATCCCCACAGAAAAAGGGGGAGGTTTCGTTCTGCTCCGTGAAAAGAGCAGGAAAACCTCAGGATCAGACTTAAACGGGAACTTCCATGCAGGAAAAGAGGAATCAGTCATTTATTTCATCTCCTTTCCCGAGGGTTTTGGCCACGCCACAGCCCTGGGTGGGTCCAGGGTTGGGAATTTGGGAATTCGGGTTGGGGTGGGAAGGAGGAGGTCGGGAATGTCCTGGGGACAGTGGGAGAGGGCGATGTCATCTCCCTGTGGAAAACCCCTGGATCCAGAGGGGAGCGGCTCCGCATTCCCGACACTGCCCTGTCCCATCCCGAGGTTCCTTTGGAGCCGGAGCCGTTTGTAAAATTAGGGTTTTTATAAACTGAATTTCTAGATGAATACAGGATTTTATAATTCACCCTGTGCTGCTGCAGTGCCCTTCAACCAATTAAATCGCAGAAGGACTAATTAACAACTCAGTTAATGAGGTTCCACACGTCCAGAGTTGCTTCCTTGTCCAAAAAATATGGGGAAAAACCCCAATAAAATCCCTTTTCTCGGTAATTCCCTGCTCCAGGAGTTTCCAGGGGGTTGGAGCCGCAGGTGACGCCCAACCTCCCCTGCTGGTAATTAAGGCGTGTAGAGGTAATTAACCGCTCCTGCTAATGATGCAGCCTCGAATCCATCACCCGATCATCCTTTAGGGAAGGATGAATGCGGGCACGGAGATAATTCCCCTTTTTTGGGGGGGGATTTCTCAGGAATGTTAATAATTAGGATTGATGGAAGATCACAGAGAGGGAACCGACCTCCATCTCATTTCCCTGGAAATTTGTCTTATCCTTTTTTTTTGGGATTTATTTAAGGGATTTAGGGATCCCTTTAGGGAAGGATGAATGCGGGCACGGAGATAATTCCCCTTTTTTGGGGGGGATTTCTCAGGAATGTTAATAATTGGGATTGACAGAAGATCACAAAGAGGGAACCGACCTCCATCTCGTTTCCCTGGAAATTTGTCTTATCCCTTTTTTTGGGGGATTTATTTAAGGGATTTAGGGATCCATCCAGAGGGGATGAATTTTTGGGGTCAGCAAAATCCTGGCACTGGTGCCGTGACCTCCTGCTCCAGTCCCCATTTCAGACTGGAAACGATTTTTCCGAGGGAAAACAGCGGGATCCGCCCTCAAATCCATATCCAGGATCGGTGGGATTGGAAGAGACGGGTTTGGGAATGTGTCTGTTAATTCAGGGAATAAATAATTTACTCCATCGTTTTATTTGTCATCATCCCCACGTCCCCAGCTAGAGCCTGGAAAAGCCTCCAGGTGCTGAAACCAGGGAATTGCGGGTAAGAAATGGAATTGCAGGAAAAGGAGAATTCCAGGGGAATTCCTGCCCAGGGGAGTTTGAATGGATCTGGACAGAGACCTCAGAGCGTGGGGTGGGAAAACTCACCGGGATCGGCTGGAGGGCGGCAGGCATGGGAGGGTGGATTCGTGGGATAATCGGCACCAGGAGCACCTGGAGCTGCTGGAGACTCCGGAGGAGGCCGTGGGAATGTTCCCAGGGCTGGAGCCAGGCTGGGAGAGCTGGGAATGTTCCCCTGGAGAAGGGAAGGATCCAGGCAGAGCTCAGAGCTCCTGGAGGGGCTCCAGGAGAGCTGGAGAGGGGCTGGGGACAAGGAATGGAGGGACAGGACACAGGGAATGGCTCCCACTGCCAGAGGGCAGGGATGGGTGGGAGATTGGGAATTGGGAATTCCTGGCTGGGATGGAATTCCCAGAGCAGCTGTGGATCCCTGGCAGTGTCCCAGGCCGGGCTGGAGCAGCCTGGCACAGTGGCAGGTGTCCCTGCAGAGCGGGATCAGCTGGAATTCCATCAGCCCAGGGCTGGAAGAGCTTTTCCAGCGCTCCCTGGAGCGGGTTCCTGTCCCCAGGACCCCTCGGGCGCCGCTGTTCCCGGCCCATCGCTCCCTTCCCGCTCCCAGCCCGGCCGGCAGAAGGCGGAGGCTGGGAATGCGCTCGTCCCCCCGAAAGCCAGGAGGGTTTTAATTGCAGTAATTACCGGGATCGGCTCCCCCTGGATTGTCACCGGGACGCTGCGATGGATCGCGGGGAATCTTTGCCCAATTCCAGCCCAGGGAGAGGCCCCTGGGAAAACAGGAGGGATGGAGGAAGGAGAAATGGGAGAAGGGAAGCTGGCAGGGCTGGGGCAGCTCTGAGCCGGGAGGGTTCTGGCAGCGTGGCCGGAGTTTGGGATGAATTCCATACAAAATTCCCTTTGACGGGGTGGGAAAATTAACAGGCATTGTGTCAATCGCGGGGAAAAAAGGGAGGGGAACGGGAGAGACTGGGAATAGAAACCAGGAAAGTGAGAAAGTAAATAATTATCTAAAAAAAAAAAAAAAAAAATGCAGAAAAGCTGGAATGGAAATGCAGCTGCCAGAAAAATCCTTGGGAATGAGTTGCGAGGAAGGTGAAGGGATAATGGTTGTGGAGGGAGGCGCGGCTGGGTTCGTCACACGGCTGAAACATGACAATCCACGTTTTTCCTGGAGCAGCAGGAGTGTGTGAGGAATGCCCTGGGATCCAGCCCTTCCCACCCAAAGGGTCCCATCGATCCCCGGGATTTATCCACGTTTTGGGACTCATTTCCTGCCCCCCAGCAGGAATCGGGGCTGAGCTCTGCGGCTCCTCTCGGGGCCGAGTCCCCTCCGCGTCCTGCAGGGCTGTGGGGGGACAAAAACACCTCTGAAACTCGGAATCGAACACGATGAGGATGAAAACGGGACAAAAGGGAACGGGATGGGAGATGGGATAGGATAAAATGGAATGGGATAGGATGGGAATGGGATGGGATAGAATAGAATAGAATAGAATAGAATAGAATAGAAATTGGAATGGAATGGAATGGAATAGAATAGAATAGAAATTGGAATGGAATGGAATAGAATAGAATAGGAATGGAATGGAATGGAATAGAATAGAATAGAATAGAATAGAATAGAATAGAATAGAATAGAATAGAATAGAATAGAATAGAAATGGAATGGAATAGAAAATAACAGAAATAGGAATAGAATAGAAATAGAAATAGAATAAAAAGGAGTGGGGGTGCCCGACCTCCCCTCGCCCTCTCCTCGTTGGTCCTGCGGGAGCCGGAGCAGCTCCGAGGCGGGAGGAGGAGGAGGAGGGATGGAGCCCCGGGGGAGGAGGACGGCGGGGAGGAAGATGAAGATGATGAGCGGAGGAGGATGGGCAGCGGGGGATGGCGGGGAGGAGGACGAGCCGAGGATGCCGGGAGGAGGAGGAGGATGCTGGTGAGGATGAAGATGCGGAGGGCGGGCAGTGCGCGGGGTCAGGGGGGCGGGCGCAGCTGCGGTGCGCGGTTCCGGGGGCGGCGCTGCGCGGTGCGGTGCGGTGCGGTGCGGTGCGGTGCGGGGGGAGTGTCGCTGCGCGGGGCGGGGCCGCCCTGCCCGGGGCCGCTGCCGGCGGCTCCGCGTGGGAAGCGGCGGCGGCGCCGGGCGGAGGCTCCGCGGCCGCGGGGCCGGGTGGGCTGAGCGGGGCTGAGCGGGGCTGAGAGGGGCTGAGAGGGGCTGCGCGGGGCTGAGCGGGGCTGCGCGGTCACTGCGGGCTGCGCGGAGCTGAGCGGTGTGCTCGGGGCTGAGCGGGGTGCCCGCAGCTGCTCAGGGCGTTCGCGGCTCCGCGCTCTCTGGGGGCTCCGCGGCGCTCCGCGGTGTGCTCGGAGCTCCGCGGTGTGCTCGGGGCCCCGCGGTGTGCTCGGGGCTCCGCGGTTTGTGCCGGCTGCTCGGGGCTCCGCGGTCTCCGGGGCGCTGCGCGGAGCTGGGCTCTCTCCGCGGGATCCGCGGCGCTGCGCGGTGTGCTCGGGGCTCCGCGTTCCCTGCGGGCTCCGCGCTCTCTGCTGGGTGTTCTCGGGGCTCCGCGGTGTTCTCGGAGCTCCGCGGTGTGCTCGGAGCTCCGCGGTGTGCTCGGGGCTCCGCGGTGTGCTCGGGGCTCCGCGGTGTTCTCGGGGCTCCGCGCTCTCTGCGCGCTGTGCTCGGAGCTCCGCGCTCTCTGTGGGGTGTGCTCGGCGCTCCGCGGTGTTCTCGGGGCTCCGCGCTGTGCTCGGCGCTCCGCGCTCTCTGTGGGGTGTGCTCGGCGCTCCGCTCTGTGCTCGGAACTCCGCGCTGTGCTCGGAGCTCCGCGCTCTCTGTGGGGTGTGCTCGGCGCTCCGCGGTGTGCTCGGGGCTGCGGGCTGTGCTCGGCGCTGCGCGGAGCATGTCGGCGCTGCGGCGCAAGCTGGGCGATGAGTACCAGGTGGTGAGCACCTCGGCCAGCGGCGGAGGCCTCCCGCCCCCGCGCAGCGCCCCGCGGGGGAAGCGGCAGCGCTTCGTGGACAAGAACGGGCGCTGCAACGTGCAGCACGGCAACCTGGGCGGCGAGACCAGCCGCTACCTGTCCGACCTCTTCACCACGCTGGTGGACCTCAAGTGGCGCTGGAACCTGTTCATCTTCATCCTCACCTACACCGTGGCCTGGCTCTTCATGGCCTCCATGTGGTGGGTGATCGCCTACATGCGCGGGGACCTCAACAAGGCGCACGACGACAGCTACACCCCGTGCGTGGCCAACGTGTACAACTTCCCCTCCGCCTTCCTCTTCTTCATCGAGACCGAGGCCACCATCGGCTACGGCTACCGCTACATCACCGACAAGTGCCCCGAGGGCATCATCCTCTTCCTCTTCCAGTCCATCCTGGGCTCCATCGTGGACGCCTTCCTGATCGGCTGCATGTTCATCAAGATGTCGCAGCCCAAGAAGAGGGCGGAGACGCTGATGTTCAGCGAGCACGCCGCCATCTCCATGCGCGACGGCAAGCTCACGCTCATGTTCCGCGTGGGCAACCTCCGCAACAGCCACATGGTCTCGGCGCAGATCCGCTGCAAGCTGCTCAAGGTGGGCGCTCCGAGGGGGGAGTGGAGGGGAAATTCCTGCCGGGAAGGATGGCCGGGGCCTCGGTGGGGTGGGGAGGTGGAGCTTGGGGATGTGGGGGGTCTTGGCAGTGCTGGGATGGCTGGGCTCAGTGGTCGTGGAGGGCTTTTCCAGCCTCAGAAATTCCGGGAGGACCCTGGCAGGGTGGGGATGGTTGGGATGGCTGGGCTCAGTGGTCGTGGAGGGCCTTTCCAGCCTCAGAAATTCCGGGAGGACCCTGGCAGGGTGGGGATGTTTGGGTTGTTTGGACTCCAGGGCCTTGGAGGGATTTGGCAGTGCTGGAGGCAGTTGGAATGGTTGGATTCTGTGGTCTTGGAGGGCCTTTCCAGCCTCAGAAATTCCGTGAGGGCCCTGGCAGTTCTGGGGATGGTTGGTCTCTGTGGTCTTGGAGGGCTTTGGCACTGCTGGGGACAGTGGGAATGGTTGGATTCCATGGTCTTGAGGGGCTTTTCCAACCTCAGAAATTCCGTGAGGGCCCTGGCAGTTCTGGGGATGGTTGGATTCCTTGGTCTTGGAAGGCTTTGGCAGTGCTGGGGATGGCTGGATTCCGTGGTCTCGGAGTTCTTTTCCAACCTAAACGATTCCGTGGCTCCGTGACAGAGCCGTGGCCCCGCTGCCGCTCCCCTGGGGACATCCCACCCCTGTCCATGTCCCTGGGACATCCCTTGCTCCTGCCCGTGGCTGTCCCCACATCCCTGGAGCAGCCCGATCCATGGAGATGGCCAGGGATAGGACTGGACAATCCCAGATCGCGTCTGGGTCCCGCTGCTGTCCCAGCATCCCTGTCCCGTTTTCCTGGCTCAGGGAACATCTCCGGGAGCCCCGGGCTGCCGGCTCAGCCGTCAGCACCGCATTCCCGAGCTCCATGGAGATAATTCCCACATTCAGAGCAGGACTGGGACGGATATTTATAGATTCCTATAAAATGCTCCGTTTCCCTGACAAGGAAATCCTTTGTAGCTCCGAGCCTTCCCTGAGCCGGGAAGGAGAAAGCTGCGGGAATCCTCCGGAGCTTTTTGGGCAGCCCTGAGCCCAGCCGGGCTGAACTTCACGGGCGTCAGCTCCGAGGAAAGCGGAGAGCCAGGGATAGACCTGGAAAATCCCGGCCCTGGAGGGCTGGGGAGAGCCGGCGTCGGTCTGAGGCTGGCGGATCCAGAGGGGAGAGGGAAATGTGGGATTGGGAATGGGGAATCAGGGATGGGGATTGGGAATGGGGAATTGGGGATGGGGAATGGGGATGGAGCAGGCAGGAAGAAGGAGCCGGCTCAGCGGGCGTTTGCTGCATGTGGAGCATCCCGCAGGGAATCGGGGTGTCCTGTCCTTGGGATGGGTGTCCTGCAGGGAATGTGGGTGCCTCGGGATGGGTGCCAGGCAGGGAATTGGGGTGCCCTTCCCTCGGGATGGGTGTCCTGCAGGGAATGCGGGTGCTGTTTCCATGGCAAGGGGATTCTGCAGGGAATGCGGGTGTCCTGCAGGGAATGGCGGTATTATCCTGGCAGGACTGTGGGTGCCCTTCCCTCGGGACGTGTGGGTGCTGTGTCGGGAATTGGGGTGTTCTTCCCTCGGGACGGGTGCCCTGCAGGGAATGCGGGTGCTGCTTCCATGGGAAAGGGATCCTGAAGGGAATGTGAGTGTCCTGGCAGGAATTGGGGTGCCATTCCCAGGGGATGTGGGTGCTGGGCAGGGCAGGGCAGGGTCCCCATTCCCGGGACAATCCCCCTGGATTTCCCTCCCTGCTCCCCAGGGATGATGCTCAGCCCTGTGGGAGGCTCCTGTCCTTGTCCCGTTTTCCCAAATCCCCATTTCCCATGGGATTTCAGGATCAGGACTTGGGTCTCCTAAACCCTGAGGGACTCTGTACCTAAAATAGGGAAAGAATTCCTAAAAAAAATCCCAAAAATACCACCTTAATAGCTTTAAAATTATTATATTTTATTATTTTATCAATATTTATTATGATAAAATTATTAGAAAATAATTAAATTTGTGTAATAAAAACAATAATTACATTTAATACAATCACATAAGTATACACGCAATATACTATTTAATACAAACTATTATATTATAAATATTGTTTATATATACATATTTATATATAAATACAGAAAACAAGATTACATCATACCATCGATTTATATAATGTGCAATCATAAATATATTTATTTTTTACAATATGTAATTTATAACCGTTTATTTTAAAATATTTAATCATTTGTACATATATATTTGCATACTACATAAATATAAATATATTTAAACAATTTCATCTGTTTCAAAATGTAAAAGATCAAACCCGAGTCATTTCCAGTCCAGCATTTGAAAATTGCTTTTTTTTATTATTATTTTTTTTTTTGTCTCTGGAAGTGCCAGACAGGGAATTTTGAAAGCTGGAGCTTCAAACTTAGCTTGGCTCCAAAAGAATTCCCTGGATTTGAAACATGGGAAAGGAAAGGTTTGTGCTTGGAAGAAAAGCAGGGCCGAGCCAGGACTCCTGGGGAAAAAAAAAGGGAAGGGAAAAAAACGTGGAAAAGGATAATCAGGAGGAGAAAAGGGGGGAAAAAAGGAAAAAATGGGAAAAGAGCAAATTAAAACGGGAAAAAGGGAAAAGTAAAATGAAAAAAAAGCGAGGGAAAGGAAAATTAGAGGGAAAATCAGAGGAAAAAAAATAAAATGAAAAACGGGGAGAAAGGAAAATTCAAAGAAAAAAGGAAAGGGGAAATGAAAGGGGAAGAATTAAAAAGGGTAAAAAAAGGACCAAAAAAGGGAATTTAAAAAAAAAAAAAAGGGAAGAAGAGGAGAAAGGGGAAAAAATAAAGGGAAAATGAAAGGAGGCGAAAATATAAAAGCAAGGAAAGGAAAATAGAAGGGATTGGGGACAGGGGTGATAATTAGAGGAAAATAAAAAGGAAATGGGAAAAAGGAAAAATCAAAGGAGGAAATAAAAAGGAAATAAAAGAAAAAAAAAAAAAGGAGGGAGAAGGGAAAAAAAGTGGGGGGAAGGAAACCAATAAATGGGAAACTGAAGAGGAAAAAAGAGGAAAGCAGGGAGATCCATCCCTGTTCCCAGGGCGCTGCCAAGCCTCCCTGATATTCCCAGCTTTGGGAACGTGGAGCAGGAATTCGGGAATTCCTCCCCCGGGCTGGGTCTCACCTGTGCCAGGTGAGGTGCAGCCCCCCCCGGGGGCTCGGAATTCCTTTGGGAAGGGTTTTTGTCATGGAAAAGGTTCTTTTCCTGCAGGAGTGGGTGGAGCTGGAAATCCCAATCCATGGGGGAAGTGAAATGTTCCTTCGTTTTTCCTGCCGACCAACCCCAAAGCCTCCAAGTGGGAAATCTGTGCAAAGCCTCTCTCGCTGTGATGGGAGTTTGGGGATGGATTTTTGGGATTGGAAAGGGCTTGGATACCTCTCAGAATTCCTGAGTTTTCCCCCCCGTCATCGCTCGGAGCAAAGGAGCCACTCGGGGTTAATTCCTTTCCAAATGTTCCCTCTGGAATTGCCTGGGGTTGGATCCTTCCCGGGTTTGAGCAATTCCCAGTGAATTCCCCGGGAGCAGCTGGGAGCTGTGACATCCCAGCCGGAGCCGGGAGCGCCTGAAGGGCCGCAGGGATGTGCCGCATTCCCGGGAATTCCATGGAGCCGGGGACGGGAGGGCAGCGACCTGGGGGGATTCAGCCCGGAGACAGGCTGGATAAACGGGAGACTGGGAAAGGATTTTCCATGGGAAGGGGCAGGGAGGTCAGGCACTGGCACGGCTGCCCAGGGCTGGGATGGAGGGACATTCCTGCAGGGATTTCAGATCCTGGGAGGTAGGGACATTCCTGCAGGGATTTCAGATCCTGGGATGGAATCACATTCCTGGAGGGATTTCAGATCCTGGGATGGAGGGACATTCCTGCAGGGATTTCAGATCCTGGGAGGGAGTGACATTCCTGGAGGGATTTCAGATCCTGGGATGGAGGGACATTCCTGGAGGGATTTCAGATCCTGGGATGGAGGGACATTCCTGGAGGGATTTCAGATCCTGGGATGGGGTCACATTCCTGCAGGGATTTCAGATCCTGGGATGGAGGGACATTCTTGCAGGGATTTCAGATCCTGGGAGGTAGGGACATTCCTGCAGGGATTTCAGATCCTGGGATGGAGGGACATTCCTGCAGGGATTTCCGATCCTGGGATGGAGGGACATTCCTGCAGGGATTTCAGATCCTGGGATGGAGTCACATTCCTGTACGGATTTCAAAGTCTGGGATGGAATCACATTCCTATAGGGATTTCAAAATCTGGGATGGAGTCTCATTCCTGGTGGGATTTCAGATCCTGGGATGGAGTGACATTCCTGGTGGGATTTCAGATCCTGGGATGGAGGGACATTCCTGCAGGGATTTCAGATCCTGGGGTGGAATCACATTCCTGCAGGGATTTCAGATCCTGGGATGGAATCACATTCCTGCAGGGATTTCAGATCCTGGGATGGAATCATTCCTGGTGGGATTTCGAAGCCTGGGATGGAGTCACATTCCTGCAGGGATTTCAGATCCTGGGATGGAGTCTCCTTCCTGGAGGGATTTCAGATCCTGGATGTGTCCCTCGGGGACCTGGGGCAGCTCTGGGAATGGCTGGGAATCCATCTTGGAGCGCTTTTCCAACCCAGACTTTCTGGGGCTCCACGCTTTCCTCCCCTCCCCGTTCCCCCGGATCCCCCCGTGTCCCCACGCCCCGATTCCTGCTGGAATCCCAGAGCCCTGCAAGCTTTGGGCGGGGAAGGGACCCCGATCCCATCCCACGGGCAGGAATTCCACCATCCCAGCTCACTCCCAGCCCGGGGATGAGCACCTCCGAGCTCCCCGCTCCTTGTCTCCCCCCCGCAGTCCCGGCAGACTCCGGAGGGGGAATTCCTGCCGCTGGATCAGCTGGAGCTGGACGTGGGGTTCAGCACCGGGGCTGACCAGCTGTTCCTGGTGTCCCCGCTCACCATCTGCCACGTCATCGACTCCAAGAGCCCCTTCTACGACCTCTCGCAGCGCAGCATGCACACGGAGCAGTTCGAGATCGTCGTCATCCTCGAGGGCATCGTGGAGACCACGGGTGAGTGTGACCGGGACAATCACACGGGGACGAGAGATTCCACAGGGCAGAGAGTTCCTCTGAGAGAGCCCAAGGCTGAGCCCAGCCCAGAGCCCCTCTGCCTGGTTATTTCTTACTTTTTATACATCTGTGGGTCTGGCTGTGGATTGGCCTCTGGAGTTTTCACCCCTCAGCCTCAGTGGCCAGACCAACTGTCAGTTACAGTTGATTTCAGGTTAGAAATGTGCAAACAAAGGACAGGGAATGAAAAACAAAGGATTGGTTTACGTTACATCTGTGGGAAAAGGTAGAAAACTGCTCCTAATATCGTGCAGTAACGAAAAATCTGACTCCATTTATGAAAATTCAAAAAGGCCTTAAAAAACTCAGAAAAGCCAGGGTAACACCGGGAGAACCCCGCGCCTGTCACCGAGACACACACAGCAGCCACACGCAGACAAGAGGTTTTGCAGAGCAGAGGTTTCTCCGTCCACCTCAAAGCTGAGTCCAGGCTGAGAGAGACCTCTTTGTTTTATTTCTTACTTTTTATACAATTGTGGGTCTGGCTGTGGATTGGCTTCTGGAGTTTTCACCTCCCAGCCCAATGGCCAGACCAGCTGTCAGTTACAATTGTTTTCAGGTTAGAAATGTGCAAACAAAGGACAGGGAATGAAAAACAAAGGATTGGTTTATGTTACACGTGTGAGAAAAAGGCAGAAACTGCTCCCAATATTGTACAGAAGCTAAAAAGTCTGACTCCATTTTATGAACAATCAAAAGGCTTTAAAAAACTCAGAAAAACCAGGGTGACAGGTAAGTGCCAGCATTCCCGGCCGGAATTCCCGGCTGTCCCAGGAGAACCGCCGGCGGCGGCTTTGGGCGCCGTTGGAGGAGTTTGGAGGCAGGAGGGGTTGGGTTTTGCTCCACACCGGGGTTTGGAGCTGGGTTTGTCTCCAAGGGGATGGATTTTGGGGCTGGGACGAGGTGCTCCCGCGTTTTCCCAGCTGCTGGATGTTCGGGATATCGTTGATCCCGTTTTGGGCGGTGTTGTGGAGTCTCAGTGTTCCCATCCTGATTTCCCAGGGCAGGAGAGCACAGCCCAGAGAGGGGGAGGTGAATCCTCTGTGGGCTTCCCTAAAAACTCCCTGATGCTTCCCTGAAAACTCCCTGATGCTTCCCTAAAACCCCTCTGGTACTTCCCTAGAAACTCCCTGATATTCCTTTGGAAACTCCCTGATATTCCTCTGGAAGCTCCCTGATATTCCTCTGGAAGCTCCCTGATATTCCTCTGGAAGCTCCCTGATATTCCTCTGGAAACTCCCTGATATTCCTCTGGAAACTCCCTGATATTCCTCTGGAAAATCCCTGATATTCCTTTGGAAACTCTCTAATATTCCTTTGGAAACTCCCTGATATTCCTTTGGAAAATCCCTGATATTCCTTTGGAAACTCCCTGATATTCCTTTGGAAACTCCCTGATATTCCTTTGGAAACTCCCTGATATTCCTTTGGAAACTCCCTGATATTTCCATAAAACTCCTCAGATACTTCCCTAAAAACCCCCTGATAATTCCCTAAGATCTCCTCTACAAACTCCTTGTTATTTTCATAAATATCTCTCCTGATATTTCCCTAAAAATTCCCTGATACTTCCTTAAAAACCTCCTTGATACTTCCCTAAAAAAAACCAAAACAACCTGATATTTTCATAAGGACTCCCTGATATTTCCCTATAAACTCCCTGACATTTCCATAAATCTCCCTATTTCCCTAAATCCCCCTGACACTTCCCTAAAACCTCCCTGATATTTCCCTAAAGAATCCCTGCTTCTTCCCTAAAAAATTCGTGATATTTCCATAAAAATGCCCTGGAAAAAGCTCACGAAAAACTTGCGGGCTTGACCTGGCGCATTTATTGTTTTTATTCCTTAAAAAAAAAATCAATTCCAAACAAAATGAGGGAAGAAAAAAGGAAATTCTCTCGTAAACAACTCTTGGAATTTTAAACCCCGGCTTTGTTTTGGGAAATAATATTGACCTGGAAATTATACAGGGAAAACAAAAAAAAAAAAAGGGAATTTCTGTGTCTTTAAAGCCTAATTGGGATGAGGTTCCAAGTGTGGTGACCTATTTTTTTGGGGAGCCGAGCTGAAAATTGGGCAGAATAGAGCAAAAGGTGCTGGATCCGGATAAAACCGGGGCGGGAACGAAAGGGTTGGGAAGGTGGAAAAATCTCCCGGTGGGAGCAGAGGGAAGGGGAGGGCTGGATGTGAGCCTGGGGTTGGGATGAAGGCCAGCAACGGTCACAGACTCGGCTTTGACCTGCAAAAAGTTTAAAAATTTACAAATCCCAGGTTGGTTTTTGGGTTTTTTTCCCTCTTTTTGGAATAATTTGGAAGGAATCCAGCTGGACCACCTTGTCCAGACCCTGCCCTGGCCAGGAAAGCTGGGAGCAGATGATCCAGGGACGGGATAAGAAATAAGAGGGAATTCCGGGCACCGGGAGGATCGGGATTCAGGGATGTGTCTCTCCCTCCCTGTTTTACATCTGTAACGATCAGGGATTTAGGAATCCCAGCATCCCTGGCTGGAGTTGTCTTTTCCATGGATCTGGAGCCTCCAGGCTGGCTGTAAAGATGTTTTCCCCTGTTCACTTTCCCTCCTTCAATCACCGCAGGATCCTCTTTTCTTTCCCGCTTCCCAGGATATTCCCATGGCACTCCTCCCCTATCTCCCTGTGCTGCAATTCCCGCCCAGATTACAGCCGGGATCGGAAGTGTTGGGTGCTTTTCCCTCTGATATTTACAATAAACCGGGATTTAGGGATCGGAGTATCCGCGCTCTGCGGCACCTCTGCCTTTTCCCGTGGATTCGGAGCCTCCTGCTTGGCTCCAGCAGGTGCCTGGGAGGAGTTTTTTTCCCTTGAACTTCCTTCCCTGCTTTAATCCTTGCCTTTGATCAGCTCCAGCCCCGAGGGGTTTGGATAAGGAGGAAACATCCCCCAGAAGTTTGGCTGTGCAGAGGCACTGGAGGGGTTTTTTTGGGAGATTCCCGGTGAGTTGAGCGGGATCCTCTTGCTGATCAATCCCGCCCGGCCGATGGGAATCCCCCTTTTCCGACGCCTTCCCTGGTTAAACGGGATCCAAAGGGTTTTCCCGGGATGCCTCCGGCCTGGATGGAGCCGGTGTGCTGCCTCCTCAGTGCAGCCCGAATTTTGGGAAACATCCACATCCCTTCCTGCTTTCCTTGCCCTGCTCAGTCACAGGCTTGGGGCTGTTCGGAGGAAAAGAGGCGGGATGGCGGATCCAGCGAATTCCGGCAGGGAGGAGGGAAGCTGGGAGCTCCTGATCCTGCCTGGAATTCCGTGGGGAGAGCAGCAGGGCTGAGCTGCGCTCTCCTTCCCTTCCCACATTCCAGCCAGACTTTTCCTTCAGGGAAGCGTCTCCTCTCAGGGGGATTTTAGGAGTCAGACCCGGCCAAGGGTGATGGAGGTGATTCCTTGGGATGGGTTCTAACTAAAAGAGGGAAGGTTTGGATGGAGATTGGGAATTGGGAATTCCTGGCTGGGATGGAATTCCCAGAGCAGCTGTGGATCCCTGGCAGTGTCCCAGGCCGGGCTGGAGCAGCCTGGCACAGTGGGAGGTGTCCCTGCAGAGCGGGATCAGCTGGAATTCCGTCAGCCCAGGGCTGGAAGAGCTTTTCCAGCGCTCCCTGGAGCGGGTTCCTGTCCCCAGGACCCCTCGGGCACCGCTGTTCCCGGTCCATCGCTCCCTTCCCGCTCCCAGCCCGGCCGGCAGAAGGCGGAGGCTGGGAATGCGCTCGTCCCCCCGAAAGCCAGGAGGGTTTTAATTGCAGTAATTACCGGGATCGGCTCCCCCTGGATCCCAGCGTTCCATGACCTGGAACTCCTGCCAGGGCAGTGCTCCGAGCCCCTCCCAATCCCAGCCCCACTCTGGCGCTGGGATTGTTCCCATTTTTTGGAGCCTTTCCCGGTGGAGATGCTCCCGTGGCCTTTCAGCACCCGGAGCTGGTGGCGATTCCTGAGGTCAGTGCTGATCATTCCGGGTTATTTTTGGATGTCTCTTCCATCCCACCATTCTTAGGATAACCTGGAGCTGGGAAGAGCATTCCAGGGGTTTATTTTCCAAACCTTTTGTCCTCATTCCCCGTTGTTGGGGCGGAGAATTGGAGGCTCCGTTGCCAGCAGAGCTCCCTGGTGCCGTTCCTGGAGAGAATTTGACTTTCACCCTGGATTTTCCTGCTGGGATTTGCCTCTGGGATGTGTTTGGGATTACACAACCCTTCGTCATTTTGTGTTGTCCTGCAATTTATTGACAAGCTGCTAAAATTCCTGGAAAATGAGCCATTACTGGGAATCTGAAACAGGCAAATCCCTGCTGGAATTGTTTGTGCATCCCTCTCCCAAACTCATTAAATTTATTTTGGAAGCCTCTTCCCGTGGTTTGCTGATTAAAGAACTCCGGAGCCTGCCAGGCTTTTTAATTAAAGGAGCAGGGAATGGCATCAAAGGCCTTTTCCTCTGGTTTTGCTTTTAAAAAACATGGAAAAGCTGGAATTGTGGCACCCACGGGGGAAGGGTTCTCCCGGATCCACGGGGGTGAGCTCGGAATGCAGCGACTTGAGGCAAGAAAGAGCTGGGGCAGATCCAAAAACGACCAGGATTCCCACAGTTCCGTTCAAAATGGGATTGTCCTGGTGAGAAAACCTCAACACAAATTCTGCAGCTTTAAAGGCGGAGCACAAAATCCCGGAATTCCGGAATGGTTTGGGTGGGACCTTTGCAGGTCGATTTATTTATGGGGTTGTTTTTTTTTTCCTGTCTTTCCATTCAGATTTTGGGACTTTTTTTTTTGTGCGTTTGTTGGTAGGAAAAGGGGATTCAGCACTTCACACAGTGAAAGTGGCTCTGGAATTGCATTTGTTTTATTTTTTAATAATTTTCAGCGCAGCTTGAGCATGATAAAATATTCCTTTAAAACTCTCAGCGCCGAACGTCCCGCAGATATTTTTCCCAGCGCTGCCGTTACAGGACATCCATTGGAAAATCCAATGTTTTTTTGGTCATGTGGACAAACCCGTTTGGCCCTGTCAGAGCCAGGATTTCCTGGGATTGGGACCTTCAGCTCCAGCTTCCTCCTGCTCCCCTGGGGCTGCTGAGCTGGAAAAAGGGGAAAAAAGAGGATTTTTAAAGCTGAGGAAAAGGTGGAATGCGCTGGGAAAATGCAGCCGGTGGGAGAGAAGAATCTGGGGACAGCAAATCCCTGGAAGTGTCCCAGGCCAGGCTGGGATGGTGGGAGGTGTCCCTGCCGTGGCAGGGCTGGAATGGGATGGGATTTACGGTCTCTCCCAACCCAGAGCAGTCTGGGATTCTGGGATCCATCCCTTACGTAACTTTTATCTCGGATAACGCTCCCTCCTCCTGCCCGAGGCAGCAATTCCCCAAAAATCCCACATTTCTCCGCATCAGGCCTTGCCTGCTCCCTCCTTTTCTCCCTGAGATCTCTTTGGAGGCCCAGGAGAGAAATTTCGGGAGCGATTTTGACCCGGAGCCGGGCGGGAGCTCCCCTTTCCCCATGGAAAATCCCAGAGACCGGCGACGGAGCTGAAACCGCCGCTCTGCCAAAGCTCCCTGCTCACGCTTGATCAAGCAGAATTCCTTCTGCTCCAGCAGCCTCTGGATCAGCAGGCTCCCCGCAGAGCCCCGTTTTTCCATGGAATATTGCTGGAGGGCTGAGCAGGAGCCGCCTTTTCTGGGGAGCGCCCAAAGCTGATCCCTGCTCCGGATCCGCCGGGAGCCGGGGGGGATGGAGCAGGGAAAAGGGGAATATCCGGCTCCCTGTGGGAGCTGTGTCCTGCTGCAGCTGGGGCAGGCGGGTGGGAAAGCAGAAGGCAAAGGGCCGGAATTTTTTCCTGGAGTGCCGGGATGTGGGGATGCTGCTGGCTAAATACAGATCCGGACCGCTCCTCCTGGAGAAATCCGTGGACAGACAAAACCCTGCAGCGCTCCGGCGGCGCTGGATTGCTCAGGGCTGGAATGGTTCGGGATGGAAGGACCTCAAATCCCATTCCCTGGGCAGGGACACTTCCCGCCGTCCCAGCTTATCCAGCCTGGCCTGGGACACTTCCAGGGGTCCAGGGGCAGCCACGGCTGCTCTGGGAATCTGTGCCAGGGCCTGCCCATCCTGGAATTCCTTCCCAATATCCCACCTGGATCAACCTAAATCCCTCTGTTTAACGCCATTCCCTCCCGTCCTCGTCGGGCAGTGGCTCCCCGGATCCTTTATCCCATTGAAATCCGGGCCATTTGTTCTCCGTAGCGACTCCTTCCCACTCCTCCTTTACCTCCCGGATCCTCTGGCGGAGCAGTTTTCCCTGGATATTTGCCCTGGGTGAATTATGGGTGCTGCTGTCAGCGGTTTTTGCCGGCAGCCCGCTGATCCCTGCTCCGAGTTATTTATTTATGGTTCCAATAATCCGCAGCAGGGTCCCTGCAAACCTGCCGGGAACGCCCAGCCGGCTTTTCCATGGATACCTGCTCCCCGGCCTGGACACGCTTTGCGCTCCTTGTTCTTTATTTACAGCTCTGCGCAGCGGGGGAGTTCCGTGGCTGAAATATTCCAGCTGCTCCCTCCTGGCTCGTGGCTTGGGAATGGCCTTCAGTTGCGCCAGGGGAGGTTTGGGTTGGATATTCGGGAAAATTCCTCCATGGATAGGGCTGTCCAGGCCTGGCACAATCCCCGTCCCTGGGGGGAATTCCAAAGCCCTGCGGATGCGGCGCTTGGGGACACGGGGCAGTGCTGGGGAGGGTTGGATTCCATGTTCTGAGAGGCTTTTCCAGCCTGAGCCGTGCTGGAATTCCGTGATTCCAGCTGAACTGGCCTTCCCGGGGCAGCTGGTGCAATCCCCGGGCAGCCGCACTCCGATGTCTCCTTTTGGAAAGGCACAAACATCCCCTGAGCTCCCCTCGTGGTGAACTCCGGGCTCCTCCTGCCTTCGGAGGGTTTTGAGCCCCTGGAATTCTCTGGGAAGCGTGTGGGGAGCGGGATGTGCTGTGGGGCTGTCTGTGAAACCCCTGCAGGGGTGGGGATTCCACCTGAGCACCTTTTCCATGGAGGAATTGTTCCCAAAATCCACCCTGAGCTCCCCTGGCCCAGCCTGAGGCCGTTCCCTCTCCTCCTGTCCCTGTTCCCTGGAGCAGATCCCAAATCCCCCCGGCTGTCCCCTCCTGTCAGGGAATTGCAGAGAGGGAAAAGATCCCTCTGCATCCTCCTTTTCTCCAGGCTGAGCCCCTTCCCAGCTCCCTCAGGAATTCTCCAGCCCCTTCCCAGCTCCCTCAGGAATTCTCCAGCCCCTTCCCAGCTCCCTCAGGAATTCTCCAGCCCCTTTCCCACCTCCCTCAGGAATTCTCCAGCCCCTTCCCAGCTCCCTCAGGAATTCTCCAGCCCCTTCCCAGCTCCCTCAGGAATTCTCCAGCCCCTTTCCCACCTCCCTCAGGAATTCTCCAGCCCCTTCCCAGCTCCCTCAGGAATTCTCCAGCCCCTTCCCAGCTCCCTCAGGAATTCTCCAGCCCTTTCCCAGCTCCCTCAGGAATTCTCCAGCCCCTTCCCAGCTCCCTCAGGAATTCTCCAGCCCCTTCCCAGCTCCCTCAGGAATTCTCCAGCCCCTTCCCAGCTCCCTCAGGAATTCTCCAGCCCCTTCCCAGCTCCCTCAGGAATTCTCCAGCCCCTTCCCAGCTCCCTCAGGAATTCTCCAGCCCTTTCCCAGCTCCCTCAGGAATTCTCCAGCCCCTTCCCAGCTCCCTCAGGAATTCCCCAGCCCCTTCCAGCCCCGTTTCCCTCCCAGCCCCTCTCTCCCATCCCACCCCATCTGCAGGACCCCAGCTCTTCCCACACTCCCATCCCTGGGCGTTCATCCCGAGGGAAGATCCCGGTCCTGGCCCCGCTGTCCTGCCGGGTTTGTCCCAGCTGGGCGCTCCCAGTTCAGGGCTGGCGTGACCCCGCTGGGGTTTAGGCCTGGCTCAGAGCTCTCGGGCTGGTCTGAGGGTGAGGTTTAGGAGGGTTTAGGCCTGGCTCAGAGCTCTCGGGCTGGTCTGAGGGTGAGGTTTAGGAGGGTTTAGCCTGGCTCAGAGCTCTCAGCATGGACTGAGGGTGAGGTTTAGGAGGGTTTAGGCCTGGCTCAGAGCTCTCAGTGTGGTCTGAGGGTGAGGTTTAGGAGGGTTTAGGCCTGGCTCAGAGCTCTCAGCATGGTCTGAGGGTGAGGTTTAGGAGGGTTTAGGCCTGGCTCAGAGCTCTCGGGCTGGTCTGAGGGTGAGGTTTAGGAGGGTTTAGGCCTGGCTCAGAGCTCTTGGCATGGTCTGAGGGTGAGGTTTAGGAGGGTTTAGGCCTGGCTCAGAGCTCTCAGTGTGGTCTGAGGGTGAGGTTTAGGAGGGTTTAGGCCTGGCTCAGAGCCAGCTCAGAGCTCTCGGGCTGGACTGAGGGTGAGGTTTAGGAGGAAATCTCCGGTTTAGCTGCTGGTGATGATAAAAGCTCTTGGCAGCAGCAGGGGGAGAGGCCGGGCCTGGGTGACGCGCTGGGACGTTCCAGGAGCGGCGTCCAAAGTGTCGGGAGGAATCAGGAATTCTCGGAGGGCTGGAGAGGGCCTGGAGGGCTGTGGGGGCTCCTCCTGCCTCCCTGCCCCGCTGCTCCTGCCAAGGGGCTGCATCCCTGCAGGAATGGCGCTCCGGGGATCCCGGAACCTTCCTGGGGCGTGGAGACAAAGCTGCTCCTTCTTTACCGAGCATGAGCTGCCCTTGGAGGCATCCAGGGAACATCATCATCATCATCATCATCATCATCGTCCTGCCCTGTTCTGAGCTCACCTGGGACCCCAGACTAAGCCCATGAGTGCCCGTGACGCGTTTCCAGAGGTTTGGAGCTGGGAGTGCCGTTCCAGCGCTGGGAGAGGTGCCGGGAGCAGCTCCCTGCTCCAACTGCAGTATTTGTTACACTTCCTTGGCCCTGTTTTCCAGCCTTAGAGGGTCCCTGGAGCAAACCCCAGAGCTGCCAGCGGAGCCCCTGTGCTGGGATAAACCCCAGGATTTCACCCCAAATCCGGGCAGGGCCGGAGCAGGGCCCTGGATCAGGGTGTCCAGGTGCCTGGGGGCTGCAGGAAGGGGGGATTCTGCCCCTGTGCCCGGCCCAGAGCCCACCTGCAGAGCTGCGCCAGCCCTGGGCTCCCACACCACGGGGAGCTGGAGCTGCTGGAGAGATCCGGGGAAGCCAAGGAGCCCCTCTGGAGCCAGGCTGGGAGAGCTGGGAATGTTCCCCTGGAGAAGGGAAGGATCCAGGCAGAGCTCAGAGCTCCTGGAGGGGCTCCAGGAGAGCTGGAGAGGGGCTGGGGACAAGGAATGGAGGGACAGGACACAGGGAATGGCTCCCACTGCCAGAGGGCAGGGATGGGTGGGAGACTGGAAATTCCCAGAGCAGCTGTGGCTGCCCCTGCATTCAGCACTGGCAGGATAGAAATAAGAACCAGCAAAGAAACGAAGGATTGTGCCCTCAGACAGGGAAAAGCTCCAGGGAGTGGATTTATCTGGAGATCGATGGATGGTGGGGCAGAGCAGGCTCAGCCCTTATCCCTGGGGCTGTGAGCAGCGGGATGCAGCCTGGGCTGGAGTCTGGAATCACCCTCTGCTTCTGCTGCTCCCGGATCCGCCCCGTGCCTCTGCCCTGCCCCTCCTGCCGGAATTCCGGCTGCTGTTATGGATTGTGTTCCGTCTGTTGCCATTTATTAATAGCATTTATTATTTATTGCTGCAAGGATTCGCTCTGCTCGGGGTTTGTCAGAGAGGATGACGACTCACGGAGCGTGACAAGGACAGGAGCGGGTGGCTTTAAACTGGGGGATTGGGGTTGATTTAGGTGGGATATTGGGAAGGAATTCCTGTCTGGATGTGGGAAGGGGCTGGCACAGATTCCCAGAGCAGCTGTGGCTGCCCCTGGATCCCTGGAAGCGCCCCAGGTTGGACACTGGGGCTGGAGCAGCCTGGGACAGTGGGAGGTGTCCCTGCCATGGCAGGGGTGGGATGGGATGGGATTTAAGGTCCCTTCCCACCCAAACCATTCCATGCTCCGGGATTCGTGGCAGTGATGACTTTGGGATGCTGAGAGGTCCCACGGCTGCTCCCACCCCTCCTAAACGGGGTGCAGAGCTGCCACGGCCACAACAACCCCTAAAACTTCAGCGAGCAAACCGATACTTAGGGGAAAAGGGATTCAAACTGGAAAAAAAACCAACAAAAAAAAAAGTAGGTTTAGGTTAGATTTTAGGGAAAAATTATTATCTGTGTGAGTCAGGCACCGCGATCCCCTGAGGAATCCCCTCCTGCTCCACAGGGACAGGTCCAGGGAAGGAAAAGCAGGAGGTGCAGAGATGAGTGGAGCCGAAGCAAGGCCGGCTCCTGGAGCAGCGGTTTTCCTGCTGGGATTTCCTCTCCTCGTTAGGACATCGATCCGTGCCTGCAGCCGGATCCTCGGGCCGCGGCTCGGGGAGGAATGCCGTGATAAAGATTGGTTGTGGCGGAGGAGCTGGGATGTGTCCCGCAGGGAGGGGTCTCTGTCCTCCTGCTCTCCCTGCTCCTGGCCGCGCCCCAGCTTTGGATTCTCCAGGGGTTCGAGGTGGGCTGAGGTGGGCGTGGGATGTCCTGGAATATTTCTGGGATTCTCGGTGTAACCGAGAATCGGAACGTGTTTAAATTTAAACGATGTTGTCAGTGCAAGGGCAGTAAAGATCACGGAATCACAGGGTCTGGAACGGTTTGGGTGGGAAGGGACCTTAAATCCCATCCAGTGCCACTTCCCACTGTCCCAGGGTGATCCAACCCTGTCCTGCGGCATTCCCGGGGATCCAGGGGCAGCCACGGCTGCTCTGGGAATTCCCTCCCAGCCAGGAATTCCTTCCCAGTTTCCCATCTGGCTCTGGGCCGGGTGACAGGGTGGGATCAGGCACAGCTTGGACTCGGTGACCTTGGAAATCTTTTCCAGCCTGGGGATCCTGGGATTGTGGATGTGCGGTGGTTCCTGGATCCTGGGCTTGGCTCAAGCTTGGGCCACGCTCCGAGTCCCGGACAAAAGCTCATCCCAGAGCTCTCCAAACTCCCAAACTCCCATCCCTGTGAATGATCCCTGCCTTTGCCCTTTTTATTCCGTAGTGTTCCTCTGCCCATCCTTGTTCCCGTGGAGCTGAGCACGTTCCCAATGCTCCTCTGGAGCCTTTCCTGCTCCTCCTCGTGCTGCTGACACTTTAAATTCCCGGGGCACGGGGCTGGAATTTCCCCCAGTGGAACATTGCTGACTCCGCGTTCAGCGCTCCGTGTGATGGAGGAGCTGGGATCGGTATTTCATATTCCCCACGATTTCATATTCCCCACCATTTCTGCGCCGGCTTCTCCCAGTGCTGCTCTGCAGCCAGACCCGGGCAGGGCCGGAGAACTCGGAAAAATTCATGGAGTGCTTTGTGCCAAGGACTTCAGCCAGAAAAAAAGGGGGATTTTCCCTTTTTTTTTTGTTTTTAACCTGGAAGAGGTTAAGGCTTTAAAGGGTGCGTGAAGAACGCGCCTGGAGTTGTGGTTTGATTCACGATGCCTGTGACAGCATCCCGGATTCCCGCCGCAGATGGGATATTGGGAAGGAATTCCCGGCTGTGAGGGTGCTGAAGCCCTGGAATAGAATTCCCAGAGGAGCTGTGGCTGCCCCTGGATCCCTGGAAGATCCAAGGCCGGGTTGGAGCAGCCTGGGCCGGTGGGAGGTGCCCAGGGCGGGTTGGGATGGGGTTTAAGATCCCTTTCCTCCTGGCCCATGCTGGAATTTCATGTTTCTGTATTCCCACAGGAACGTGTCTGCGGGACCAATATTTAGGGAATGCCATTCCCGGGGCGCTGGAGGCCTGGCTCTGAGGCAGCAGCTGAGCTCACCTGGTGATTAATTCATCAGCAGAACTGCCTGGAATTAGAGCTCTGCTCCGAGAGCGGCTCCTAATTGGGAGTTAATGGCTCATTAGCGCGCAGCAGCTCAGCGCCAGAGCCCGACAACACAAACAAAGCAATTAGCGCTTTCCAGGGAGTGGGATCCAGCATTCCAGCGGCCCGAGGTGGGTCAGGTGCGCCTTGGAGCAGCTGGATTCGGGGGGGCTGCTGCAAAGGGAATTCCAGAATTCCCGTTGGGATGCGCTTTTGGGGTGCGGAAGGGCTGGGATGATGGGGTGCGGTGGCTGCTTTGGGGCCTCCTCCCGGACTGGGCAGCTGGGAATGAGGCGGAGGCTGGGAACAGGAGCGGCAGCGGCTCCTACCCAGGAGCGTAAATCACAGGATTCCGGGATGGGGTGGGTGGGAAGGGATCTCAGAGCCCGTCCCAGTCCAGCCCTGCCCCTTTCCACTGTCCCAGGGGGCTCCAAGTCCCGTCCAGCCCGGCCTTGGACACCTCCTGGGACAAGGGAGAGCTGGAGAGAGGGACCCGGGACAAGAAGAGACAGCGCACAGGGAATGGCTTCCCACTGCCAGCGGGCAGGGATGGATGGGAGGGAATTCCTGGGTTTGGGGCTAGGGAGGCCCTGGCACAGGATATTCCATGGATGCCCATCCCTGGAAGCGTGCAGGGCCAGGCTGGAGCAGCCTGGGGCAGTGGGAGATGTCCCACGGCGGGGGTGGGATTTAGGGATTTAGGGATTTAGGGTCCCTTCCCACCCAAACCCCTCTGGGATGCTGCGAGGGTGTGGCAGCGCCTCTGCGGCCCAGCAGGATTTTTCCTGGGAGCAAAGCAGCGCCCTGACACTCGGGATGGGAAAAGGCAAAGAACCCTAGCCAGAATTCCCGGTGTCATAAATGCCGAGCAGTACAGGAGGAAAAAAAAAATAAATTAATAATAATAAAAAGAAAAAGGCACCGTTTGCCCTAAAATGGCAAAAAACCCGCTCCAGGCTCGGAGGCTTTCCAGGCAGCCTGGGGATAAATCAGCAGGATGGGGAGGGCAGGCAAGGCTTGGATGCAAAATTAGAAACCCCGGCAGGCAGGCGGGTGTCGGCGCAGCTCAGGCGGATCCATCCTCCTGGGAATAACGATCCTGCTGCGCGGCATCACATCCCGGGGCCGGGGCTCTAATTAACGCTCCCTGCCTGCGGGATCGGGATCGGGATCGCCTCCTCCCCTGCTCCAGGAAAGCGTGTCCCTGTGCCAGCCGGGATCGAACCCGCGGGGAGGGAGCAGCATATCTCCAGGGATCCCAGGGCATTCCAGAGCTTCTCCGGACAATCGGAGGTGGGTGATCCCTCTTGGTACCAGCCCTGCTGTTGGTAGGGATCCCAGGGATTCCAGGGCATTCCACATCTTTTTTGGACAATCAGAGGTGGGCGATCCCTCTTGGTACCAGCCCTGCTGTTGGTAGGGATCATTTTTGGATATCTCCAGGGATTCCAGGGCATCCCACATCTTCTCGGGACAATCGGAAGCGGGTGATCCCTCTCGGTACCACCCCTGTGGTAGGTAGGGATCATTTTTGGACACTTCCAGGGATTCCAGGGCATTCCACATCTTTTTTGGACAATCGGAGGTGTGCGATCCCTCTTGGTACCAGCCCTGCTGTTGGTAGGGATCCCAGGGATTCCAGGACATTCCACAGCTTCTCGGGACAACTGGAGGCGGGTGATCCCTCTCGGTACCAGCCCTGCTGTTGGTAGGGATCATTTTTGGATATCTCCAGGGATTCCAGGG
The DNA here is from genome assembly GCF_015227805.2 of Hirundo rustica. Taxonomy (NCBI): domain Eukaryota; kingdom Metazoa; phylum Chordata; class Aves; order Passeriformes; family Hirundinidae; genus Hirundo; species Hirundo rustica. Next base: position 1,069,915 of record NC_053456.1, on the reverse strand, counting down.
CACTCCACATCTTCTTGGGACAATTGCAGGTGGGTGATCCCTCTTGGTACCAGCCCTGCTGTTGGCAGGGATCCCAGGGATTCCAGGACATTCCACAGCTTCTTGGGAAAACTGGAGGTGGGTGATGCTGCTCGGTACCACCCCTGTGGTAGGTAGGGATCATTTTTGGACACCTCCAGGGATTCCAGGACATTCCACATCTTCTCCAGAAAGCTGGAGGTGGGCGATCCCTCTTGGTACCAGCCCTGCTCTTGGTAGGGATCCCAGGGATTGATTCCAGGGCATTCCACAGCTTCTCGGGACAACTGGAGGCAGGTGATCCCTCTCGGTACCAGCCCTGTGGTAGGTAGGGATCATTTTTGGACACCTCCAGGGATACCAGGGCATTCCACATCTTTTTTGGACAATCTGAGGTGGGCGATCCCTCTCGGTACCAGCCCTGCTGTTGGTAGGGATCCCAGGGATTCCAGGGCATTCCACAGCTTCTCGGGACAACTGGAGGCAGGTGATCCCTCTTGGTACCAGCCCTGCTGTTGGTAGGTATCATTTTTGGATATCTCCAGGGATTCCAGGGCATTCCACAGCTTCTCAGGACAATCAGAGGTGGGTGATCCCTCTCGGTACCACCCCTATGGTAGGTAGGGATCATTTTTGGACACTTCCAGGGATTCCAGGGCATTCCACATCTTCTCGGGACAATTGGAGGTGGGCGATCCCTCTCGGTACCAGCCCTTTTCTTGGTAGGGATCCCAGGGATTCCAGGGCATTCCACAGCTTCTCGGGACAACTGGAGGCAGGTGATCCCTCTCGGTACCAGCCCTGCTGGATTCCAGCCCTCCAGGGATTCCAGGGCATTCCACAGCTTCTCAAAACAGAGGTGGGTGATCCCGCTCAGTACCACCCCTGTGGTAGGTAGGGATCATTTTTGGATATCTCCAGGGATTCCAGGGCACTCCACATCTTCTTGGGACAATCGGAGGTGGGCGATCCCACTTGGTACCAGCCCTGCTGTTGGTAGGGATCCCAGGGATTGATTCCAGGACATTCCACAGCTTCTTGGGAAAACTGGAGGCGGGTGATCCCTCTCAGTACCAGCCCTGCTGTTGGTAGGCATCATTTTTGGACGCTTCCAGGGATTCCAGGGCACTCCACATCTTCTCCGGACAATCGGAGGCGGGCGATCCCTGCTGTTGGTAGGGATCATTTTTGGACGCTTCCAGGGATTCCAGGGCACTCCACATCTTCTCCGGACAATCGGAGGCGGGCGATCCCTGCTGTTGGTAGGGATCATTTTTGGACGCTTCCAGGGATTCCAGGGCACTCCACATCTTCTCCGGACAATCGGAGGCGGGCGATCCCTGCTGTTGGTAGGGATCATTTTTGGACGCTTCCAGGGATTCCAGGGCATTCCACATCTTCTCCGGACAATCGGAGGCGGGCGATCCCTGCTGTTGGTAGGGATCGTTTCCAGCCCGGAAAGCGGCCGCTGCCTCTCCGTTCCCTTTCAGCTCCGTCTCCCGACCATCCGCCCTCCACGGGGTGTCTCCAGGGCGGGATGCCGGCGCGGGGCAGCGCTCGGGGAACATCCCCGGATCCTGGAGCGCTCTGCCCGCTGTCCGGGCGGGTAAATCGCTCCTTTCCATGCGCAGGGAGCAGGATTTTCCCTCCAGGAAGGCGTCTCTGGAGGCCCGGGGGTGTTTTTAGGGCTGCGGAGGGAAGCTCTATTTCGGTGCTGAGCCCATATGGCCGGGTGGGTGTTTGGAGGAGCGCGGCGGAGAGGCGAGGGCTGGGATCAGCTTTGGAGAGCAGAAATTCCTGTAAAGATATTTTTTTTCCCCCTCCCCTCTTTTCCTCACTGGTCCCCAGGTGTAAATCTTCTCCTTTAAAGAGCAGAAATTTGTGTAAATATATATATTTTTTCCCCCCCCCCCCTCTTTTCTCACTGTAAATCTTCTCCTTTAGAGAGCAAAAATTTATGTAAATATCTTTTTTGTCCCCCTCTTTTCTCACTGGTCCCCAGGTGCAAATATCTTCATTTGGAGAGCAGAAATTCCTGTAAATATTTTTTTTTTCCTCCCCTCTTTTCTCACTGGCCCCCAGGTGTAAATCTTCTCCTTTAAAGAGCAGAAATTTGTGTAAATATATATATATATTTATTTTTCCCCCCTCTTTTCTCACTGTAAATCTTCTCCTTTAGAGAGCAAAAATTTATGTAAATATCTTTTTTGTCCCCCTCTTTTCTCACTGGTCCCCAGGTGCAAATATCTTCATTTGGAGAGCAGAAATTCCTGTAAATATTTTTTTTTTCCTCCCCTCTTTTCTCACTGGTCTCCAGGTGCAGATATCTTCATTTGGAGGGCAGAAATTTGTGTGTGTGTGTGTATATATATATATATATATAAAAAATTTTTTCCCCCTCTTTTCTCACTGGTCCCCAGGTGCAAATATCTTCATTTGGAGAGCAGAAATTTGTGTAAATATATTTTTTTCTCCCCTCTTTTCTCACTGGCCCCCAGGTGTAAATCTTCTCCTTTGGAGAGCAGAAATTTGTGTAAATATCTTGGGGTTTTCCCCCCTCTTTTCCCACTGTAAATCTTCATTTGGAGAGCAGAAATTAGTGTAAATATATATTTTATTATTATTATTTTCCCCCTTCTTTCTCACTGGCCCCCAGGTGTAAATATCGTCATTTGGAGAGCAGAAATTAGTGTAAATATATATATTTTTATTATTATTTTTTAATTTTTTCCCCCCCTCCTTTCTCACTGGCCCCCAGGTGTAAATATCTTCATTTGGAGAGCAGAAATTTGTGTAAATGTGTGTGTGTGTATATATGTATATATATATATATATATTTTTTTTTTTTTTTTTTCCCCCCTGCTTTCCCACTGATTCCAGGTTTCCCTCAGGGGTTGCTCTGACCTCCAGCAATTCCCTGGGATTTAACAGAGCATTCCCTTCTCCCCTGGCTCTTCCCCTCCATTCCCAACATCGAGCCACAGTGAATCCCTTCATCCCTTCCAGCTGCTCTTCGGAGCCCTGACTCCATGAAAAACACAACCAGCTCCTTTCTTTTTGTTTTAGGAAAATCCCTCTGGATTGGGCTTCATCCAACCCTTCCCAGACTGCCACTGCCCCGTGTCCGCACATCCAGGGGGCTTTGGAATTCCCGCAGGGATGGGCACTGCCAGGGCCCAACAGCCCTGTCCACTAAGGAGTTTTCTCCCAGCACAGATTCCCAGAGAAGCTTTGGCTGCCCCTGGATCCCTGGGACAGTGGAAGGTGCCCCTGCCATGGCTGGGGTGGGAATGGGATGGGATGATCCTTAATTTCTCTTCCAACCCAAAACAGCCTGGAATCCTCTGCTCAGCCTAAGGAATGTTTCCGTAGGGCTGCACTGCCAGGAGGGATCTGGGAACACCTGAGGAATGTTTCCATAGGGCTGCGCTGTTGGGAAGGATCTGGGAACACCTGAGGAATGTTTCTGTGGGGCTGCGCTGCCAGGAGGGATCTGGGAACACCTGAGGAATGTTTCCATGGGGCTGCGCTGCCAGGAGGGATCTGGGAACACCTGAGGAATGTTTCCATGGGGCTGCGCTGCCAGGAGGGATCTGGGAATATCTAAGGAATGTTTCCGTAGGGCTGTGCTGTCAGGTGGGATCTGGGAATACCTGAGGAATGTTTCCATAGGGCTGCACTGTCAGGAGGGATCTGGGAACACCTGAGGAATGTTTCCATAGGGCTGTGCTGCCAGGGGGAATCTGGGAACACCTGAGGAGTGTTTCCATGGGGCTGCGCTGCCAGGGGGGATCTGGGAATATCTAAGGAATGTTTCCGTAGGGCTGCGCTGCCAGGAGGGATCTGGGAACACCTGAGGAATGTTTCCATAGGGCTGTGCTGTCAGGTGGGATCTGGGAACACCTGAGGAATGTTTCCATAGGGCTGCGCTGTCAGGAGGGATCTGGGAACACCTGAGGAATGTTTCCATGGGGCTGCGCTGTCAGGAGGGATCTGGGAACACCTGAGGAACGTTTCCATGGGGCTGCGCTGTCAGGAGGGATCTGGGAACACCTGAGGAATGTTTCCATAGGGCTGCACTGCCAGGAGGGATCTGGGAATATCTAAGGAATGTTTCCATAAGGCTGCGCTGCCAGGAGGGATCTGGGAACACCTGAGGAATGTTTCCATGGGTCTGCGCTGCCAGGAGGGATCTGGGAACACCTGAGGAGTGTTTCCATAGGGCTGTGCTGTCAGGAGGGATCTGGGAACACCTGAGGAATGTTTCCGTAGGGCTGTGCTGCCAGGAGGGATCTGGGAACACCTGAGGAATGTTTCCATAGGGCTGCACTGCCAGGAGGGATCTGGGAACACCTGAGGAATGTTTCCATGGGTCTGCGCTGTCAGGAGGGATCTGGGAACACCTGAGGAATGTTTCCGTAGGGCTGCGCTGCCAGGAGGGATCTGGGAACACCTGAGGAATGTTTCCGTAGGGCTGCGCTGCCAGGAGGGATCTGGGAACACCTGAGGAATGTTTCCGTAGGGCTGCGCTGTCAGGAGGGATCTGGGAACACCTGAGGAATGTTTCCATAGGGCTGCGCTGTCAGGAGGGATCTGGGAACACCTGAGGAATGTTTCCATGGGTCTGCGCTGCCAGGAGGGATCTGGGAACACCTGGGGCCGTTGGGAGCTCTGGAGAGCATCCCCTGCGTTTTTCCAGGGCATGGACGGGCAGCGCCAGTTGCCATCCGAGGCCCGTTTGATCCCGTCCCCATCCCTCTCCCCATCCCTCTCCCCGCTGCCCTTCCCAGCAGGAGCAGGGAATGAATTCCTGCCCCTCTGGCGCCGCTGAGTCAATCCCGGGCGGGTGGGAGCGGGGGGATGGCAGATGGCTCCGGGAATGCAAAACCTGCTCCCAGGAGAGCCCTGACGCATTCCGGCCGTGGGGGAGAGGAGCGGAGCAGAGCCTGGGGTTGGGATTCCAAAAAAACCCAACCCACCAGGTGAGGATAAAACCAGCGGGTAATAACTGCTCCTGCCTCTGCTCTTCCCAAAGGGTGGAAAACCTGGAAGGGCAGCGCTGGAGGCTGCCAAACTTTCATTTTCCCCTCTTTATTTTTTTTTTTTTTTTTTTTTGATACAAAACCCGTGATGTTCCTCGCCTGCTGGCAGTCTGTCGCATCCCTGGCCCCTGGATGTGGGAGCAGCAGCAGGACGTGGGATTTTGGAAACCTGCCGTGCTCTGGGCTGAGGAGGGTCCTGGCAAAGAGCGGGATGAGGTGCTGAGGGCGCCAGGGAAATCCGGGGGTGTGAGGGATCAGAAAGAGCCCCTGGCTGATAAGGAAAATACCTCTGGTGTCACGGTTTAAATGTCAGGAATGCTGCGGGAGAACAGCGGGAATGAGGCCGGAGGTGTTTGTGGGATGGAGATAAACACCGTGGCTGGATTGAGGAGCGGGGCAGGAGCCTGGGGTTGCTCCTCGGGGCGAGGAGAAACAAAATGTTTGGGATAAGACCGCGTCTGAGTGGCAGGAGTGTGACCCGGAGCCACGGGAGCGCGGGATCCTGGAATGGTTTGGGTTGGAAGGGATCTAAGGGATCGCCTGGGCTCCCTCGTGCACACAGACTTCAGCTGTTAAATCTCCGTGTGATGGAATTCCCAGGGATTCAAATTCCCAGAGCAGCTGTGGCTGCCCCCGGATCCCTGGAAGTGCCCCAAGGATCTTCATTAAATCCATGAAGATTTCATGGATTAAATTAACAATGAATTAATGGATTAAATGCATAACAAATTATTTTCATTTTTTAATGAAATTTATTCATCAAAACTCCCAGAGCAGCTGTAGCTGCCCCCGGATCCCTGGAAGTGTCCAAGGCCAGGCTGGAACAGCCTGGGATAGTGGAAGTTGTCCCTGTCCATGGCTTGGAATTAGATGGTCTTTAATCACCTTCCATCCCAAATAATTCCGGGATTCTGCGGTAGTTTCACGGATTCGAAAAAGGGTTTTTATGCTTGGTACCTTTAGGATGCATTTTGTGTATTCCGTTTCAGGAAGTGCTGGTTGTTTTGTTTTGGGTTTTTTTCGTCCCTTTAATCAAAACGGATTTTTTATGGAAAAATTGCCTCAGCATCCTCTCAGGGAAGGATTCCTTCCCAATCTCCCATCCACGTGGAAGCCATTCCCTGTGCCCTTGTCCCCAGCCCCTCTCCAGCTCTCCTGGAGCCCCTTCAGGAGCTCTGAGCTCTGCCTGGATCCTTCCCTTCTCCAGGGGAACATTCCCAGCTCCCTGAGCACTGGGAATTTCCAGAACGTTCTGGAGCGCTCCAAGCCATCAGCGCTTCAATCAAGGGCCGGCCTCTGCGCTGGTGCTGGGGAAACGTTAACGCCAAAAATAGCTGGGAGCTGCAGCTCCCGGGGAGCCGGAGGCGCTGGAGCTCTGTGCGCTTCCCAGGCTGCCAGCTGAGCTTCCACGGGAAAAATCCAGCAGCACCGGGAGACCCTGGGAGCTGAAACGCTGCTGGTTTGGGGGCTGACCCCCGGTTTGTGTCCCCACGTTCTGGCTGGTGGCGGATCGCCGCCGTCCGTCGCCGCTCCGGATGGGAACATCGGGGTATCCCGCTTTTCCTTGGATAAACGGGATGGACCAGCTGCTGTCCCGGGGTTTGGAGTGAAGCTGTGGCCGCCCCTGGATCCCTGGAAGTGTCCCAGGCCGGGCTGGAGCAGCCTGGGGTGGTGGGAGGTGTCCGTGCCCGTGGCAGGGCTGGGAATGAGCTGATCCTCGATTTCCCCTCTGACCCAAAGCGTTCCAAGATTCCCTCATTTCCTCTGGCAGGGGGGGAGGCTGCTGCGGGAATCCTGTTCAGGATTCCTCCCTCAGCCCTACAGGAGCTGAGGGTGAGCGTTGTATGTTTGTATCTCTTTATGATTTTTTAATGTTTTTATGGTTTTTTTGGTTTTTTAATGTTTTTATGTTTGTATGTATACTTGTATATTTATATCTTTTTATGTTTTTTATGTTTTCATGGTTTCATGTTTTTATGGGTTTTTAAATTTTTTTTATGTTTTTATGTTTGTATGTTTTTATGCTTTTATCTCCAGCGCTAATCAGCCTTTGCCCTTCCCTTCGTGGGCCCCAAATTGCAATTCCGAATTAGCCCAATTAGCAGAAGTTCGTCAGACTCTGCTGCGTGATTGATTTTGAGCCGGCGTTTCGGAGGTTTTGCAGACAGAGCTGCAGGTTTAAGGCAGATCAAAGCCCCTGGCTCAGCTCCGGGGGTTTTAACCGGCAGGGCAGGAGCTGCTCCGAAGGAAAAAGATTGAAACATGACAAAAAGAAGGATATTTGTGCATTTTGGCCAGGAGATTCCTCTCCCTCACACTCCTGGGACACAGAGATGCCTTTTTGTGGCCCTCGGGACCGCCTGCTGCCGCGTCCCTGTAATTCCCAATTAATTCCCAATTAATTCCCAATTAATTCCCTCTTTCCCCGCCGATGAAGGTGAACATTTCCCCGTTGGGAAGAACGTCCCTGTGTCCAGCAGGCTGCATCCCAACGGCTGAAGGCGAAATCTCTGGCATTCCTTTGGAGAGGGAGGAGAGCCAGGGAACCTTTGGGTGCCAGGATTGCTGCCGAGGCCTCTCCCAGGGCAGGGGGGGAGCGGCTAAAAGCTGATTAATGATCCGTGATTTCCCGGGCAGCGGCCAAGCCCGGGAACGAACGGGATAAATAACAGGGATGGGATTCTTTTCAAGGCAATTTATGATGAGCTCTAGAAAAACAGCCGGCTCCATCTGGGTCCTTTGGAAATTTGGAAGTAATTGGAGGGTTATTAGAGGGTGGAATTAGTCGAAGCCTTTATTTACGGCTTTTTTTCTTTCTGGCCTCCATCTGCCCCCTCATTAATCCCGGGATGCAGCTCTGAGCTGGGCTGACAGCGAGTCACAGGAGCGTGGAATGGCTTGGATTGGAAGGGAAATTAAGGATCATCCTTAATTGGATGGCTGGGACACCTCCCACTATCCCCAAGCCCCATCCGAGCGGCCTTGGGGACTTTTAGGGATGGGGCAGCCACAGCTCCTCTGGATTCCCCACGTGCATAAAAAGCATCCCCGGCTTTTGACGCGACGGGGAGGGATTTTGTTGGATATTTTGGGACATTCCTGTCGGGGGCTTTCCCCGACATTGAGGTGGTTTCAGGGTCCTTTGCTCCCCTGCACAGCTCCGAGCCCAGCCGAAGGAAGAGACGGAGTTCTCAGGTTTAGATTTTTCAACGTTGCATACTTCGTTTATTGTTTCTTATCTTACAATTCTCTCAGTCCGACAAGATGTTCGCAGCTGCATGGATTCCTCACGTCTCCCCCCGAGCTGGGCTGTCCTTATCTTTTATACTAATTACTACGTATTTCTTATTTACTATTTCTTACCACTGTCTATCACTATTACTAAAAAGGTCATCTTTACTCTGACCCAATCCTCACTAACTACTTTGTGCCCACATCACTGCTGAAATGGAGTGAGGGAAGGAGAAGGAGAAGAAGAAGGAGACAATGCCCCAGATTCTCCATCTTGTCCCATTCACTTCGATGCTAGGAACATAAAATTACTATTTTCTCACCCTGTGATAAGCTAAACTACTATTTCTCACATTCTTGTGGCCTGTAAACCCTCTCTCAGTGTAGGAAGTTTTTCCCATGGACTGAAATCAAAGCCAGTGTCTCTCTGGGCTCTGGGCTGGGGTCCCAGACCCCCCTGCCCAGGTCCCTGACCCTCCAGGGCAGCCAAAGGAATGCCCTGGGCTCCAACACATTCCTACCGGGATCTGTGCATTGCTGCGCCTGTTCAGGTGGGATTTGTGCGCAGGCAGAGCTTTGCTGGCTCCCAGAGCCCTCGGTGAGGGAGGCTGAGCCAGGAGCAGGGAACAAAACGCTCCGAAGCTTTTTCCTTTGACAAGCGGCCGCTCAATTCCATCATAAATAACTCCGCTGCCAGGCAGCCTGTCTGCTTCCAAGCCAGAGCTGGGAATTCATCCTGCAAATGGACGTGAACCGTGGGGAGAGCTCGGGAAGAGGGGAGCGGGCCGCGATCGGGGCGGAGGCGTCGGAGGCAGGGCGGGCGGCGGGTCCTGCCGAGGGGAAAAAGATGGAAAAATAAAAACCCTTCCATGCCAACCGCAGGAAATGAAAACTGGGAGCCGGGAGGGAGGGAGAGATATCCCTGAGCAAAATTAATGGGAAATATTCCCGGGGTGGTTGTCAGGAGGGCTGGCAGAGGTGGGGAGCGCGCAACAGATCCCGCTCTTTCTGTGGGAAAACATGGAAATGCTCATGGATTGGGGGGCTGGTGCTTTCATGGAGGTGTGGTGGGGTCCTGGTGTAGCACGGAGCCCCTTGGAGCCAGGCTGGGAGAGCTGGGAATGTTCCCCTGGAGCAGGGAAGGATCCAGGCAGAGCTCAGAGCTCCTGGAGGGGCTCCAGGAGAGCTGGAGAGGGGCTGGGGACAAGGAATGGAGGGACAGGACACAGGGAATGGCTCCCACTGCCAGAGGGCAGGGATGGGTGGGAGATTGGGAACTGGGAATTCCTGCCTGGGATGGAATTCCCAGAGCAGCTGTGGCTGCCCCTGGATCCCTGGCAGTGCCCAGGGCCAGGCTGGAGCAGCCTGGGACAGTGGGAGGTGTCCCTGCCATGGCAGGGGTGGCACTGGGTGGGATTTAAGATCCCTTCCTACCCAAACCATTCCGGGATTCTGTTGCCGCTGGAATACAAGTGTGGAACAGCAGAGCGGCACTGAGAGCTCAGAGCTGGGGCTGGGGCGGTGCTGAGGGAACGGGACACAAAAGGAAAAGCTGGAAAACGCAGCAGAGCTGGAAAGAAAAGCTGGGAATTGATTTCTTGTCCCGGCCAAGGTTGCTCCTCTCAGCACTCTCTGGTGGCTGACACGTATTCCCAAGAATGTTGGGAATATTGGCTGCTGCTCTTCATCCTGGGAGGCTCTTAAATAATTTGTGCCCTTGGGTTTGTTGGGGAAGGAGATAAATGGATTCGAAAGACAAATTATATTCCTGCAAATATTTTTCCCTCCAACGAGCTGATGTGGGAATGAGACAGGATCTGATTTTCCCGAGGTTCTGCTGATAGATTTTTCCATGGTAACAAATTGGGTACAAAATTCCTCCTAGGGAAGCCTGCAGGGAGAGGCAGGAACAGGGGGCAGGAGGTGGAAACAGCCCCTGGGACATCGCCCGGGGATTGCCTGGGATGGGAACGCACAAGGGACAGGGGATGGGAATGTCGGTGCGGAGGAGGATGGGGACTGGGATGTGAATTTCAGTGGGAATTTAGATGGGGATGGGAATGCAGATGCTGACAGGGTGCAGATGCAGGTTGGGATGGGAATTTGAGTGGGAATTAGGGTGGGAATGGGGATGGATCTGGGTCTGGAGATGCGGATGCAGAAGAGGATGAGGATGTGGATGGGAATGCTGACAGGGATGGGAATGCAGATGTGGATATGGAAATCTGTGAATGGGAATTGGGATGGGAATGTGGGTGGATCTGGGTCTGGAGATGTGGATGCAGAAGGGGATGAGGATGTGGATGCAGATGAAGAAGGAGGCAGGAATGCAGATGTGGGTGGGGATGGGGATGCAGGTGTGGATATGGATATGGGTGGGGATGCAGATGTGGATGGGGTTTCAGATGTGGATGTGGATACGGATTTGGATGTGGATGCAGATGTGGATGCAGGTGTAGGTGGGGTTACAGGTGTGGATATGGATTTGGATGTGGATGGGGTTTCAGATGTGGAATCCCACATTCAGTCCCCAGGGAGGTCCCAGTCGGAGCCAGGGCTGAGGCACGGAGGGGAAGCTCTGGGATCTGCTGCTGGAGCTGCTCCTGAGCAGCTGCGGAGGGAAGGGCACAGCTGGAACAGGAACACACTCAAGTTGCCATTCCTCTCAGAACTGCAGGTTATTCCTGAATCCTTTAGGAACGGGATTGCTTCCTCTCCACTCCATAAACAGCAGCACCTGGGGTCTGGGTGAAAATTCACGGGGAATACAAAACACGTCCTGGGTGAGGCTGTGGGACGGCTCCGGGTGTGCTCCCGCAGGTGTGAGGCCATCCAGTGCTAAAATCCCTGGATTTGTATTTCCCTCCCAAGAGGTAAACTGGGAAGCAGGGGTTTGCGTTGTGATCAGCAGCAAAGCCAGCGCTGCTTCCATCAGCAGTAGCATGAAGTGGGATAAGCTGGAATTTTCCTGGCTGTGTGTCACGCTCCGTCCCACTCGCCCTCGCTGCTGTTTTTCCTGTGCCTTCCCAAGTTCCTCTCCTTTTCTCCTGGCTCCTGGCGAGGCAGGCAGGGGATGTGTTTGCAGAGGTGGATGGAGCTTCCTGAAATCCAAATGTCACATTTCCACTCGGCTGCGTGAGGAGCAAATGGCTGCGTAATTCTATTTACAGATTTCTACAGAGAGTGGTTAAAAATAATAATAATGATGATTAAAAAAAAAAAAAAGGATTTATTCTGGAAGCCTCCAGCAATCCGTGAGCTTCATCTCCCTCTGATTCCCAGGGGTCACCAGGGTGGCCAGGTCTGGTGCTTGAGGGGAATTTTCTCCGCAGTGGGAGGAAGAGGAAGGGCAGTGCTGTGTCTCTTAGTCATGGATTTTATTCCCTGGTGATCTTTTGGAGCTGGATCCCGGCCTGGCAGCGATGGATGCGGGAGCAGATTGCTGCCGAGGCCTTTGAGGAGGAATAAATGTATTTTGTAGGACTTGCTGCTGGGTTGGGATGCACTGGTGAGGGTTTTGTGCTGGTTTTGTGTGCGTTCGCGGATGTGAGGGAAATATGGAATAAATGAGGAACACTTCAGGGTCCGACAGATCCCATTTGCCCTTACAGCTCCTGCTGCTTCGGTGCCAGGGTTCTCAGGCAGCCCCGATGTCCCTTTGGCAGCAGCACCTTCTCAAAGGGTCTGAAAATGTGCGGGAAATGGATCCGTGGGGGATTCTCAAATCCGTTTCCATTTCTGTTCTGTCTGGAAGCTCACACGGTTTTGTGCATCCGTGCGCGAACCCTGAGATAAAATGGAAACGGAAAGGCCACGGGATGGGACGGGCGTTGCTGGGAGAGAGATGGAGCTGGGAACGAGTTTCAGAGGATGGCCTTGCAAAACAGAGCGGGTGTTTTGGAGAATTGGAACTGTGAAAGATGCATTGTACCCAACCCACGTGGGGTATTTTCAGATTATTGGCTTTAAGGCATTTACATCATGGTGTGGCAAAAGCTGATGGGCCAAAAAACACTTAAAAAGTGTTGTAATTAGGAAATAGTTTAGTTTCTGATTGTGATGGCGTGAATTGTAACGTCTGCACCGTCTCACCCCTCTCATGAGACTGAAAATGGAATTGAACCTTTCGAAACGCCTCTCAGGAGCCCCGTCTCTGGGTCAGAAGAAGGGTTTTCCCAGCAAATATGTAGGTGGGAATTCCTCAGTTCCGCCCCTTCCGCTGCTGTTGGCTCCTTTCCCCTTGGGAATGACGATTTAACAGGTGTAGAATCCCAAAATCACACAATCCTTATGGTTGGAAAAGACCTTTAAGGCCATCAAGTCCAACCACCGGTCAGCGCCACTGCCCCAGGCCCCCAGTGCCGCATCCACAGGGCTTTGAAATCCCTCCAGGAATGGGGACTCCACCTCTGCCTCGGACAACCCTTTCCACGAGGGAATTTTCCCTACTATCCAACTAAACCTCCCCTGGGCACATCCTTTCCACCAAACAAGGGCGGGCCAATGCTTTTTATTTTTTATTTTTTTTTTAAATACATTTTAAACCCATAAAATCCACTTAATGGGATTGCTCCAGGATTTCCATTGACAATTTCCCAATTTCCTGGGACTGGTGGAAGCTTTTCCCTCCCTTCTCCTTGCAGGGATGACGTGCCAAGCCAGGACGTCCTACACGGAAGACGAGGTGCTCTGGGGCCACCGCTTCTTCCCGGTGATCTCCCTGGAGGAAGGGTTCTTCAAGGTGGATTATTCCCAGTTCCACGCCACGTTCGAGGTGCCCACCCCGCCCTACAGCGTGAAGGAGCAGGAGGAGATGCTCCTCATGTCCTCGCCCCTGATCCCGCCCGCCGTCAGCAACAGCAAGGAGAGGAACAACTCCGTGGAGTGCCTGGATGGGCTCGACGAGGTGGGCACAAAGCTGCCCTCAAAACTGCAGAAAATCACCGGGAGGGACGACTTCCCGAAAAAACTGCTCAGGATGAGCTCCACCACCTCGGAGAAGGCCTACAGCATGGGCGACCTGCCCATGAAACTCCAGCGCATCAGCTCGGTGCCCGGCAACTCCGAGGAGAAGCTGGGCTCCAAGACCACCAAGATGATGTCGGATCCCATGAGCCAGTCGGTGGCGGAGCTGCCCCCCAAGCTGCAGAAGCTCTCGGGGGGCGGGGGCAGGATGGAGGGGAACCTCCCGCCCAAACTGCGCAAAATGAACTCCGACCGCTTCACATAACGCGCCGGCGCCGGCGGGATCCCACGCGGCTGGGGCGGCGGGGGGCTGCCGGGGGCTCGGGGCCGCCCGGGAGCCGGGATGGACCGGGGGGAGCCGGGATGGAGCGGGGGGAGCCGGGATGGACGCGGCGCTCCGGGAGGCGGGAGCGTCCCGCGGGATTCCGAGCAAGGGCCGCGTCCTTGGCGGGTGGGGTCCCAGCGCATGCAATAATAGTGTGCAATCTCTGCATCTAGTCCATGGCATGACTCCTCCTGTATTTATACTCTGTATCCCGAAAAAACACGCACGGGGGCCCTCCCGCCCCTGTATTCCCGCGGGAATAGGGACAACGTGGAGCGGGGAACTCGCAGGGTAAGTCGAACTTGAGTTGAAAGCGTTTGGGGTTGGTTTTTTTTTCCCCTTCTGCAGGTCGTGATTTGCTCACCCGAGTTGTTTGCTGCATGTGGTTTGGTTTTGGTTTTTTTGGCCTCCAAGGAGGTGTTTTAGTTCACTCCTCACACCAAATCTGCTCGCCTTAAATCCACTGCTGGTTTCTAATTTGCTTTCAGGGTTTTTGTTTTGGGAGGGGAGGGTTGTTCCCTGTGTCAAAGCCACCGGGGGAAAAAAAATAAATCTGTATTTCATCAGGCTTTGTTTAGAGAAGAGACTTGTGTTCTTAAGCCTGGGCAAAGTGATAAATAAATGACTCAAGTTCACACTTTAGGAACAATTAGTAACATTTTTATAAAATCTTTGCGGTTTGTATGTGGAAGAAAATCAGCAGGATGTGCCTGATTTCTCCCGTTGCTGAAACAGCCAGCCATGAGAAAAGCTGAATGTCAGGGGCTCTCCTGTTGGAGGAACTGCACCCCAAAAGCAGAGCCCCAATTCCCCCGATCCCACTGGAATTCCCTGACAGGCAGGGGGGGTGGTCCCAAGCTGGGGGCTCATTCCTTGCTGCTTTTTGTGGTGAAAACCTTGGTTTGGTTAATTTGGTTTGGTTGGATTTGGTTTGCTTTGCTTTGCTTTGGTTGGGTTGGGTTGGGTTTGGTTTGGTTGTGTTTGGTTTGGTTGGGTTTTGTTTGATTTGGTTTGGTTGGGTTGGGTTGGGTTGGGTTGGGTTTGGTTTGATTTGGTTTGGTTGGGCTTGGTTTGGTTGTGTTTGGTTTGGTTGGTATGGTTGGGTTGGGTTGGGTTGGGTTGGGTTGGGTTGGGTTGGGTTTGGTTGGGTTTGGATTTGGTTGGGCTTGGTTTGGTTGTGTTTGGTTGGGTTGTGTTTGGTTTGGTTGGGTTTGGTTGAGTTTGGTTTGGTTTAGTCTGGTTGTATTTGGTTTGGTTTGGTTTGGCTGGGTTTGGTTTGGTTGAGTTTGGTTTGGTTTAGTCTGGTTGTATTTGGTTTGGTTTGGTTGTGTTTGGTTTGGCTGGGTTTGGTTTGGTTGTGTTTGGTTTGGTTGTGTTTGGTTTGGTTGTGTTTGGTTGAGTTTGGTTTGGTTTGGTTTAGTTGGGTTTGGTTGTGTTGGTTTGGTTGTGTTTGGTTTGGTTGTGTTTGGTTGAGTTTGGTTTGGTTTGGTTTAGTTGGGTTTGGTTGTGTTTGGTTTGGTTGGGTTTGTTGAGTTTGGTTTGGTTTAGTATGGTTGTATTTGGTTTGGTTTGTTTGGTTTGGTGGGTTTGGTTTGGTTTGGTTGTGTTTGGTTTGGTTTTGGCTGGGTTTGGTTTGGTTGTGTTTGGTTTGGTTGTGTTTGATTGTGTTGGTTGGGTTTGGTTGGGTTTGGTTTGGTTTGGTTGGGGTTTGGTGGTTTGGTTGGTTTGGTTGGGTTGTATTTGGTTTGGTTTGGTTTAGTTGGGTTTGGTTTGGTTGGGTTTGGTTGTATTTGGTTTGGTTTGGTTGTAGTTGGGTTTTGGTTGGGTTTGGTTTGGTTGGGTTTGGGTGGTTGTGTTTGGTTTGGTTGTGTTTGGTTGTATTTGGTTTGGTTGTGTTTGGTTTGGTTGGTTTGGTTGTGGTTTGGTTTGGTTTGGTTTGGTTGGTTGGTTGTGTTGGGTTTGGGTGGTTGTGTTGGTTTGGTTGTGTTTGGTTGTATTTGGTTTGGTTGTGTTTGGTTGTGTTTGGTTTGGTTCTGTGTTTGGTTTGGTTTGGTTTGGTTGGTTGGTTGTGTTGGGTTTGGTTGGGTTGGGTTTGGTTTGGTTGGGTTTGGGTGGTTTGGTTTGGTTTGGTTTGGTTTGGTTTGGTTGGTTTGGTTGTGTTTGGTTTGGGTGGTTGTTGTTTGGTTTGGTTTGGTTGCGTTTGGGTGGTTGTGTTTGGTTTGGTTTGGTTTGGTTTGGTTTGGTTGTGTTTGGTTTGGTTTGGCTGGGTTTGGTTTGGTTGCTTTGGTTGTGTTTGGTTTGGTTTGGTTTGGTTGTGTTTGGTTTGGTTGTGTTTGGTTTGGTTGTGTTTGGTTTGGTTTGGTTTTGTTGGTAGTCAAACCAAGGTTGGACCTTGTTCTGAGCCGAAGGCCACCCTGGGGGGTTCAGAATGAGGGGTTCAAACGTTGGATGGATGTTGGAATGCTGGGGCTGGTTCCTCTGTGGCTGACTTTGGGTTTCCTTTGCCCACCCGGTTTGGGATCAAGCCAGGCTGTGGTGAGGCCTGGAGGTGGTGCAGCACCTCCCCAAATCCCAGGGGTTTGAGGTGCCCATGGACGCCCTGGGCTGTGTTTGGGGCCTTCCCGGAGGGTTCCTGGAGGAGGTTTGGGGTGGATGGAGGGAAGGGTGGGGAGGAAAGGTGGAGCTTTTTATCTCCTTTTCTGTCAGAGCCGGGATAAAACGCTCAAGAGATGGATTTTGTGTCCGGACTCAGATGTTTATTGATTCTTATTGGTGTTACAGTCTCAAAGGTTGTGAGTTCTGGATAAAAAAGTAGAAATTGGCTGTCTCTATCTCTTTCCAGGGCCTTTTAAGCACAAACTGTCCAATTATGAGATGACACCTAAATTATTTTTACCTTTAACCCAATAACCAACCACCCGTGGTCTGCAATGGGGATTTTTCTCTCCAGTTACAAAATCCCACCCAGACCCGTGAAGAAGAAGGTGAAAAAGAAGGACTCAGCCTCTGCCCTAAATCCTGCATCTGGCTTTATCTCTATTCCTGTATCCTAAACCCTTCAGCTCTGAGTTTTGCCCCCTGTGACATCACACCCTTCTATCCAAACCCCACAGCCACAATCCCAGCGCTGTCACTCCATTTTGGGAGCTGTTCCACGGCCTCAGGTCAGTGCAGCGTTTGCTGGGGGGTCAGCGCCTGTGGGCACAGAAACTCTGGAATTCTCCGTGCCCGGGGTCCCAGCCGAGCTCCCTCCCAGCAGCAGCCAGGGCAGGGCTCCCGGTGCCATTCCATGGGTGAAACCCCCGGGATCGCATCCCGGTGCTCCCAGCGTGGCCAGGTGTGGGCAGAGGAACACCCAGGGACGGGCACCTCTGGCTCCTGGCCCGCCCTGCAGCCGTGCCAGCGCTGCTGGATAATTAATAGCAGAGCTGATGGGTTTTGAGGACAGAAGTGGGATTTTATAGGCGCTGGCATGGAGCAAGCACTCGGAATCCCGGCACTGCTGGAGCTGGCTCAGCCACCAGATTCCCTGGAAATGTCAGTGCGGGACTGTCACTGTATTCCCGAGGACTTTGGACAATCCCCTGCGTTCCTTTCCATGGTTTATCCTCATCTTATTCTTATTATTTTCTTACTCTATTCTATTGTTTTTTCTTATTCTTATTCTTACTCTTATTCTTATTCTTATTCTTACTCTTATTCCTATTCCTATTCCTATTCCTATTCCTATTCCTATCCCTATTCTTATTCTAATTTATTTTTCTTTATTCTATTATTATTCTCAACCCATTACTATTCTATCCTTTATCCTATTCTTTAGTCTATTTTTTATTCCTATTCCATTCTAATTCTGCTCTATTTTATTCCATTTTTTATCCTACTTTATTCTGATTCTCCTACTCTGTTTCCTATTCTTATTCTTAAGCTATTTTTATTCTTATTCCCTTCCTAATATATTCTATTTCCTATTCTTATTCTTGATCTAGTCTATATTAACTCTATTCCAATTTTAATTCTATTCTGATTTTAATTTCTTATTCTATTCTATTCTATTCTATTCTATTCTATTCTATTCTATTCTATTCTATTCTGTTCTATTCTATTCTATTCTATTCTATTCTATTCCATTCCATTCCATTCCATTCTATTTTCTCCGCTATATTTTTCATTTTCTATTCTCTTTTTTCCCCGTTTTCTCTTTTTCCCCTCCCCTCCCATTTTATTCCGCTGTATTTCCCGACTCTGGCACAGCAGCCCAGGCGCAATTTGGGGTCCCCCGGGGGCATCTCCACAAATCAAATTCATTCATCAAAACATTCCAGGGAGAAGAGCTGGAGCCGGGACAAAAACCCTCCAAAACCCCCATGGAAGTGGGGCAAAAACTGGAAAAGGACCCTCACTAAATCCGGTTTGGGATTACCTGGAAAATTCTGATTTTTGAATGAAAACGGGCCAAAAAAAGCAAATATTCGGGGAATTGTTGCCGTGGTAAAGCCCAGTCTGGGTGCTGGAGGGGCCGGGGTTGCAGGATTTAAAATCCATCCCTGCTGGATGCAGAATTCCCGAGGTTTGTGGCCGGGATTGAGGCACAAACACAGCCACCCATCCGTATTTATTTATTCCATATTTATTTAGTTCATATTTCATTTTTACGGTGTGCTCACTTAATTTTTAATTAATCGGTAAACATCTGAGCCCGGCCCTTTCTTCTGCTCATTAAGAAGAACTGTAATTAACGATGATTGATTGATCGATTGATCGATGGCGCAGCCGGTCTGTGTTCTCTCCTGCTGAATTCCCGCTTGGGTTCTCCCGGAAATTGTAAATATTTCAATTAAAATAAGAGAAGTAAAAGAAATAAAAGCGTTTTTGGGCATTCAGCGTCTCTCCGGATTAATGTTCGCGTTTGGTTTGAGTTCTGCAGTGGAACCAAGTCTTGGATTAAGGCTGCAGAGCTCGGCTTTACCTCCAGCTTTGTTAAACTGCCCCAAAATGGGGCGGGTTTAAGGCGCTTGTCACTTGTCCCCCCCCTTTTGTCACTTTAATAAAATTATCAACAATAAAATTATCAATAATAAAGTTTTAGGTTTCCTTCTCTCACCTTTGGGGCCTGGTGAAAATCGAAAAAGATTTTTTTTCTCTCTAAAAAGCAGCAAAAAAAAAACAAACTGGGTTGGGTTGAGCGGCGTTTCAAGGTGTTTATAGTCCTTTAGGAAAGGCCTTTCCCTGTCCATGGAAAAGTGGGAATTTTCATTGTTATCTTCCAAATCCAGCCCCAGGAATCTCCAGGAGCCGTCAGGTCCCTGCCAGAGCAGTTTGAATGGAAATTTAGTGTCAGATTCGGGGGTTGGGTGGAAATTTTAGTGCTGGGCACCAGCACTCGGGGAGAAATATAAATATAAATACAAATACAAATACAAATATAAATATAAATATAAATATAAATATAAATATAAATATAAATATAAAATGAAGTATACAAATATAAATATAAATAACTATATGAAATAGACAAATATAAATAGATATAGATATAGATATAGATATAGATATACCGTAAATGTAAACATAAATATAATTATAACTATAAATATAATTATAAATATAATTATAAATATAATATAAATATCTATATGAAATATATAAACATAAATATGTAAATATATAAAAATTGATATTAAATATATAAATATAAACACCATGACAACAATATAAACATAGATGTAAATGTATTTTGTTAATAATAAATAGATAATAGAATAGATATCACAACATAAATATGGTAATAATACCATAACAATACAATACTATAAAATTAATATTGTTAAGAATAGAGATGATGATATTATTATTATTATTATTATTAATAGTAATAATAATGATAATAATATTAATATTTTTTTAAAAATTAATTAATCAAATAAATAAAGACATAATCCTATTCCCAAACTGTTGTATTTATTCCCTGCTCCGATGTTTTGGGGCCTTGGGATGCGGATCCCCGGCCCCAGGAAAAGGCAGGAAAATTTGGGAATGGAGGCAGGGATGAGCCTGGAACTTTCCATGGACACTTTTCCCCTGGGAATGCTCCAGGCTCTGCTTCCCTGCAGGAAAAGGAGCTCCAGCAGCACCGGGGATAAAAACCCAAATTCTCCCGTGGCTGGGATAAAATCCAGGATGAGGAATAGGAATAGAAAGAATAAAATATAGAGAATAATAGATAATAAAGATACAATAGTAGATAATAAATAGATCTAAAGACATAGACCATAGATTTATTATTATAATAATATAATATAATATAATATAATATAATATAATATAATATAATATAATATAATATAATATAATATAATATAATATAATATAATATAATATATTAATATAAATATTAATATATAATAAAATATATCAGTAAATGTATGATGAAACATATCATTCAATACATAATGAAAGATAGATAATATAAAATATCTCTAATAATATATATAACAAATGTATCATATGTCATAAATATATAGAAAAAGAAATATATCATAGACTGTATTAATGAATATGTAATAAAATATATCAGTAAATGTATAATGAGATATATTAATAATTTATAGAATATATAAAATAAATGTATGATAAAAATAATACAGCATATATTATCACAGAAGGTGTAGGTTAGACATTCCTGCCAAATCCTGAGAATCTGATGGAAAACCCTGCTTCCAGTAGGAGACCATGCTTTGGAAAGGTGCTTTTATTTTATTTTATTTTATTTTATTTTATTTTATTTTATTTTATTTTATTTTATTTTATTTTATTTTATTTTATTTTATTTTATTTTTTTATTTTTTATTTTATTTGATAATTTTTATTTTTTATTTTGTTTTTATTTTATTATTTTATTATATTTTAATTTTTTATTTTTATTTTATTATTTTATTTTATAATTTTTATTTTTATTTTTAAAATATTTTTTCTTTTTTATTTTTTCTTTTTATTTTATTATTTTATTTTTTTATTTTTATTTTTATTTTTATTTTATTTTATTATTTTATTTTATTTTTAATTTTTTATTTTATTTTATTTTATTTTGTCACTTCCAGCAGTACAGATTTCCTGGGTTTTATTCCTCTTTTCCTGCTGCTGCTCAGGAGGGATTCTGTTTCTTTACGACGCTTCCCACACGGCATTCCAGGCTTTTTCCGGAATATTCTGGAAGCAGAGGCTGCACGAGCACCGAGCAGAATTTCCAGCACTTGCCAAATCGCGCACTAAAAAAGGAGGAATCCAGCCCAAAGCGCAGGCAGGTGACCCTTTGGAATATCCTCGGGATTCCAGCCAAAGGAACGCGTGTTCGCGTGGAATCTGCTCCCAAGGGAGGAATAAAGGCGGGAACGGCCGTGGGCTTCCCCAGGAGATCCCACTCCCTCCGGAATCACGGCTCAGGACAGCCCCTGCTGGGAATGGGGCGGGAATTGACACCATTCCTTCGCGAATCCGCCCGGAATTCCAGCAGGAATTCGTTCCCCAGGCAGCCCACGGGACAACCGACCCGAAATAATAACAAATACACCAAAAATCGAGGATTTCACCCGAGGAACGTTCGGGTTTCGTCCTCGGGGAGGGGAAAGCACCGACAGCGGGGAGGTGATCCTAAATAAATCAAAATTCCTTCATTTTCCTCCCAGCCCCGGTTATCCCACCCAATTTTGGGGTTCAAAGGCGCTTTAAGCCCTCCCATTCCTCCACGCGCACAAAATGCCGATTAAACCCACGGAACCCACGACATTCCTCCTCCTTTCCCTTTCCCTGCCAGGCCAAAAACAACCCCCGGACCTGCACATTTGGGATTTTCCCGACTGCTCCTTCCTCATCCCTCGCTTTCGCCTCCTCCCGCCGCCGCCGGGAATTCCGCGCCGGCGGCGGATCCCCGGAGGAGCGGCTGCGGCGGAGCCCGGGAGCCGTTCCTATGGAGACGGAGCTGCCCGCATCCCGGAGAGCCCCGGGAAAAGAGGGAAAAGCAGCACGAGGGCAGCGCCGCTGGAAGGTCCCCTCCACCCAGGGCTCCGGAATTCCGTGATTAAATCCGCCGGATAATTGGAATCCGCGGCGGTCCGGGGCTGAGAGCCGGCTCTGATTAGGGAATAGGGGGTTTGGGAAGGGGATTTGCTGCTTCTCCCAGCGTTGTGTCCCAGTTTTTCCTTCCTCCTGCTTCCCTGTCCCATAATCCCAGGGTTTCTGTCCTGCTGTTCCCTCCATCCCGCATCCCTCTGTCCCACAGGACAGGGATCGATGGTTTTTTGGGGCTCGGCAGGATCCCAAATCCAGGCTGGGTCTGGCAGCCCAGATTTGGGTTTCCATGGTTTTGTGTGCACTCCAGGGAAGAAGGAATTCGCGGTGAGGGTTCAGCAGCAAAAGATTTTCTCAAAAAGTTTCAGCTCTCCCTAGGATTTTCCACAGAATTTTCCACAGAATTTTCCACAGATTTTTCCACCCAACAGGAACGGCCGCAGGGATCCGCGGCTGGAGGGATCAGGGATTTCTGGCGCTGGGAAAATGGATGAATCCATGAACGGTTCGGGTTGGGAAGGATCTTTAACCCCATCCCACCCCTGCCACGGCAGGGACACCTCCCACTGCCCCAGGCTGCTCCAGCCCGGCCTGGAACTCCCCCAGGGATGGGAGATCCATGGAACAACCTGTGCCAGGGCCTCCCCGCCCTCCCAGGCAGGAATTCCCAGTTCCCAGTCTCCCACCCATCCCTGCCCTCTGGCAGTGGGAGCCATTCCCTGTGTCCTGTCCCTCCATTCCTTGTCCCCAGCCCCTCTCCAGCTCTCCTGGAGCCCCTCCAGGAGCTCTGAGCTCTGCCTGGATCCTTCCCTTCTCCAGGGGAACATTCCCAGCTCTCTCTCCCAGAATATTCCATAGGAAACCCCAGGTTCTCCATCCAAAATTCCTGCAGTTCTCTCGTGAGCCAACGGCCGGGGCGTGTGAGAGGAAAATTCCGGAGCTCCGGGATTATTCCCAGCCCTTGTCCCACGCTGCCTGTGCACGGGGAAAGGAGCGGAGCAGAATTCCCGGCGCTGGGAGCCGAGACATTCCCGGTGCCAGAGATCCCGGCCCGTCGCCATGGAAACAGCCTCGCCGGGAAAGGAGCGGCTGCGATTCCCGCAGCACATTCCAGAGGCTTGGGAAGCGCTTCTTCCATCCCCCAGCCCAGCCGGGATGGAAGGATCCAAATTCCTTCCCCCAAAATGTCCCTCAAAGCTCGGCGGTGGCTCTGCTGTCACCCCCCGCCCTGTGCCATCCCGGGGTTCCCAAATCCATCCCAGGATTCCCAAATCCATCCCAGAGCAGGGCTGGCAGTGCCCTGTGCCATCCCAGGGATCCCAAATCCATCCCAGGGATCCCAAATCCCTCCCAGAGCAGGGCTGGCAGTGCCCTGTGCCATCCCAGGATTCCCAAATCCATCCCAGAGCAGGGCTGGCAGTGCCCTGTGCCATCCCAGGGTTCCCAAATCCCTCCCGGCCCCGGGAAGCTCAGCTCCATCTGGCCCAGGTGGGAATGTTTATTTAAGGAGCTTTTTTTAGCCCGAGCTGACACCTTGGAGCAGGTGGGCAGGGAAGGGTGAGGGGAGGGATGGCACCTGCCGGGTCTGGCAGGATTCCATGGAAACCTTCTGGAAAAGGGCAGGAAATGTTTGTGCTCTGCACTCCCAGGTTCCTTGGGCTTCACACGTAAATCCCACCGGGAGCAAGGTGGGAATTTGCTGGGATGGACAGGAATTGTTCCCAAAATCCACCCTGAGCTCCCCTGGCCCAGCCTGAGGCCGTTCCCTCTCCTCCTGTCCCTGTTCCCTGGAGCAGATCCCAAATCCCCCCGGCTGTCCCCTCCTGTCAGGGAATTGCAGAGAGGGAAAAGATCCCTCTGCATCCTCCTTTTCTCCAGGCTGAGCCCCTTCCCAGCTCCCTCAGGAATTCTCCAGCCCCTTCCCAGCTCCCTCAGGAATTCTCCAGCCCCTTCCCAGCTCCCTCAGGAATTCTCCAGCCCTTTCCCAGCTCCCTCAGGAATTCTCCAGCCCCTTCCCAGCTCCCTCAGGAATTCTCCAGCCCCTTTCCCAGCTCCCTCAGGAATTCTCCAGCCCCTTCCCAGCTCCCTCAGGAATTCTCCAGCCCCTTTCCCAGCTCCCTCAGGAATTCTCCAGCCCCTTTCCCAGCTCCCTCAGGAATTCTCCAGCCCCTTTCCCAGCTCCCTCAGGAATTCTCCAGCCCTTTCCCAGCTCCCTCAGGAATTCTCCAGCCCCTTCCCAGCTCCCTCAGGAATTCTCCAGCCCCTTCCCAGCTCCCTCAGGAATTCTCCAGCCCCTTCCCAGCTCCCTCAGGAATTCTCCAGCCCTTTCCCAGCTCCCTTCCCTTCCCTGGCCATGCTCCAGCCCCTCAGTGTCTCCATTGCTATGAGGGGAAAATCAAAAACTGGGAGAAAATGTGAGGGGGAAAAAGGGGCTGGAGAATTCCTGAGGGAGCTGGGAAGGGGCTGAGCCTGGAGCAAAGGAGCTCCGGGGGAGTTTCAGGCTCTGCAGGGCTCAGCGCTGGGGGTCAGCTCCAGACATTCCCAGAGCTCTCCAGGGCAGGCAGGGATGCGGAGGAGCCGCTGCCCTCAGCCCTGGAGGCCAGAGCTGATTTCCAGCAGGGCGGATTTTCCCTGCTTTGCGCAGGGATGGCAATTATCTGCCTGACCACCAAATTACAGGCTGTTAGGAATAATTCCCTTCGTTTGATAATTACTGGATTAACCGGAGCTCTCCGTCTAGCAGGAGTTCATCTTGCACATGGGGTGGAGCTCATTAGCTGGAACTGGCTGTTTTTAATTTAAAGGATAATAGCCCTGTACACCCAGAAAAAAAAAAAAAAAATCCCAATTTTCCTCTCCACCACCCATCACCTGCTGGAACCCCGGGCACGGAGAATTCCAGAGTTCCTGTGCCCACAGGCGCTGACCCCCCAGCAAACGCTGCACTGACCTGAGGCCGTGGAACAGCTCCCAAAATGGAGTGACAGCGCTGGGATTGTGGCTGTGGGGTTTGGATAGAAGGGTGTGATGTCACAGGGGGCAAAACTCAGAGCTGAAGGGTTTAGGATACAGGAATAGAGATAAAGCCAGATGCAGGATTTAGGGCAGAGGCTGAGTCCTTCTTTTTCACCTTCTTCTTCACAGGTCTGGGTGGGATTTTGTGATTGGAGAGAAAAATCCACATTGCAGACCACGGGTGGTCGGTTATTGGGTTAAAGGTAAAAATAATTTAGGTGTCATCTCATAATTGGACAGTTTGTGCTTAAAAGATCTTGGAAAGAGATAGAGACAGAGCCAATTTCTACTTTTTTAGCAGAATTCACGGTTTGTGAGACTGTAACACAGATAAGAATCAATAAACATCAGAGTCCAAACATGAACCTGCAGCTCTCGAGCATTTAATCCTGGCTCTAACAGATGAAAAGAAGATAAAAACCCCCACAACATCCCATCCAAAGGGGTGGAAAAGGAGGGAGGTGGAAAGAGACCTGTGGGTGTTTTCTGGCTGAGTGTGGGCAGGACCAGAGCCCGTATCCGTGACCTCCTGGTGACGCAGGGCCGTCCCCATCCCGGCAGGGATTCCTGGGCCCTGTGGCATCTCGGGACAAGGAGAGCCTGCATCCAAGGTCTGCACCAGCAGCCCGGGCACATCTTTGCCCTCAGAGGTGAGAGGAATGAGAGATTTGTCTTCACAGACAAGCCCTGGTTCTGCTGGTAGATAAAACCAGCACTGAGAGATAAGAGAAACAATGGGAAGGATTCTACTGATTGATGGATGGAAAAGAAGAAATTTGCCATTACAAACAAACCCTAGGGCTGTTTATTAATGAAATTGGATATCGAAAGAGGAAAGTAACAATGGGGAAACCCCATAAATCCCATAACAATTAAAAATTAAGGGGGTTATACATTAAAGGGGAATCTTGGGCATTTCAGGAAGTCTGTGCCTCTCAAGTCCCTCAGCCAATGGGGAAAGAGAGAGGGAAATGCGGCCGGGAAATTGGGATAAAAAGGAGGCAGCGTCCTCTGAAAAACTGAGAGACCCCAGGGGAAATGCCCCACGGCCTCTCCCTTTATTGGAATAAAGCAAAAGGACTCCTCTGTCTCCTGTTTGGACATAAACCTCTGGTGTGCGTGGATTCATTTTCCTAACAGAGTGTCCTGGAACAAATCATCCCCCGTGGAATCCATCACTGGGAATCTCGGAATGGTTTGGGCTGGGAAAGGCCCCGAAGATGCCGTTCCTGCTCTTTCCTCTCCACGCCCTGCTGTGGGAAGCTGGTTTGTGAATTCCGCCTTTGGATCCAGGCAGGGGAGGGGTTCCCAGTTCTCCTGACATCCCTTTTCCTGCCGGGCCCTAACTTCATTCTGCTCCATGAAATATTCCTGAGTGACTCAGCCGTTCACCCTTCTCCTCGCCGCCCCTCGGCGCGGACACACAAATTAAACAACCTTCTGGGCGCTCCGTTAGCGCTGACGAGTTATTAATTAATCACATCCCCTTCTCCAGGGACAACAGGCTGGGATGGGGCTGGCAGGAGGAAATCCAAGCCGTAAGAACAGCTGAACCGGGAGCTTGTGGAAGATCTAAATACCATCAGGTATTTATAACCCTGTCCCTCGTTATCTACGGATGAGCAGAAAAGGTTTTCACCTCCAGAAAGGAGCGGCTTTGGGTATGGATGAAGCGTGGAAAGAGGAACAAAGTCCCGTTCCCTTGGAAAGCCACTGCCTGGAGAGCAGCTCTGCGAGTGCCTTTCCGTGTAGGGCTGGCGTGACGCACTCCCCCATTCATAATGCAGATTGTTCCCACTCTAAATATATCCCTGCTCCTCCAGAGCTGCGGGATCGGGGCAGGAGCCGCCGCATCCGGGGCCTCCAAACCCCGGGACTGGGATCCAGGTGCTCCCAGGGTGGGTTCTCCTGGAGCTGCAGCCCCCCCCAGGCTGGGATGGGGTTCCTGGGGCCACAGGGGTCGGGATGTGGAGCTGCAGCCCCCCGGAACAGCTCTGCCCGGGCTGGAGAGCCCAGAGCTGCAGGGACTGGGATGCTGAGGATCCCGCTGGACACGTGGGGAGGAGCTGGGGGAGAACCTGGGGGATCCCATCCCATCCCATCCCATCCCATGGATCCCATCCCATCCCATCCCATCCCATCCCATCCCATCCCATCCCATCCCATCCCATCCCATCCCATCCCATCCCATCCCATTGATCCCATCCCATCCCATCCCATGGATCCCATCCCATCCCATCCCATCCCATCCCATCCCATCCCATCCCATCCCATCCCATCCCATCCCATCCCATCCCATCCCATCCCATCCCATCCCATCCCATCCCATCCCATCCCAGCCCCTCCACCCAGGGGTGCAGCTGCAGGGTTTAAGGACCCTTTTTGCCATCGCATCCCAGACTGGATTGGCTGGGAAGAGACGATAAACCCATCTCCTTCCGCTCCCTCCTCGGGCAGGGAAGGGAACATCCCGGCCGTGCTTGAAGGTACCTGGAACTGGGATTTTGGTGCTCCTGAAATTGGGCTTTGTGCACCTTAAATTGGGCTTTTTGTGCACCTTAAATTGGGCTTTTTGTGCACCTTAAATTGGGCTTTTTGTGCATCTTAAATTGGCTTTTTGTGCACCTGTATTCAGGCTTTTTGTGCCCCTTTAATTGGGTTTTTGGTGCACCTTTAATTGGGCTTATTGTGCACCTTTAATTGGGCTTTTTTGTGCACCTTTAATTGCGCTTTTTTGTGCACCTTAAATTGGGCTTTTTGTGCATCTTAAATTGAGTTTTTTGTCCACCTTCGACTGGGCTTTTTGTGCACCTGTATTCAGGCTTTTTTTTGCCCCTTTAATTGGGCTTTTTGTGCACCTTTAATTGGGTTTTTTCTGCCCCTTAAATTGCCCTTTTTTTTTTTTTTTTTTTTTGTGCACCTTAAATTGGGCTTTCTGTGCCTCTTAATTTTTTTTTTGTTTGGTTTGGTTAATTTAGTTTTTTTGTTTGGTCAGTTGGGGTTTTTTGTGCACCATTAATGGGGATATTTCTGCCCCTTTAATTGGGCTTTCTCTGCCACTTAAATATTTTTGGGTTTTTTTTGTTTATAAATTTGGGGGGGTTTTTTCTGTTTTGTTGTTGTTGTTGTTGTTTGGTTTGGTTTGGTGTTTTTTGTGGGTTTTTTTTTGTTTGTTTGTTTTTTTGTGCATCATTAATTGGGCTATTTCTGCCCCTTTAATTGAGCTTTCTCCACCCCTTATTTTTTTTTTTTTTTTTTTTTTTTTTTTTTTGGTGCACCTTAAATTGGGCTTTCTCTCCCCCTTAAATTGTCTTTTCCTGCCCCAAGCCGGGAGGAGAAGGACACAGAGCGAGCCGTGTGTGGTTAACGCTGCCAGCACAGGGAATTCTTCCCTCCTGGAGCGCTCTGGGCTCTGCTCTGGCCGAAGCCGAAGGCTCTGGCACGGCTTCCAGGTGCTCTTTGCCCGTCTCAGGAAAATTAATCCACGAGCACCAGAGGTTTGTGTCCAAAAAGGAGACAGAGGAGTCCTTCTGCTTTATTCCAATAAAGGGAGAGGCCATGGGGCATTTCCCCTGGGGTCTCTCAGTTTTTCGGAGGACGCTGCCTCCTTTTTATCCCAATTTCCCGGCCGCATTTCCCTCTCTCTTTCCCCATTGGCTGAGGGACTTGAGAGGCACAGACTTCCCAAAGTGCTTAAGACCTAAGGTTCCCCTTTTAATGTATAAACCCCCCTTAATTTTTAATTGTTATGGGATTTATGGGTTTTCCCCATTGTTGCTTTCATCTTTCAACATTCAATTTCATTTATAAACAGCCCTACGGTTTGTTTGTAAAGGCAAATTTCTTCTTTTCCATTCATCAATCGGCAGAATCCTTCCCGTTGTTTCTCTTATCTCTCAGTGCTGGTTTTATCTATCAGCAGACCCAGGGCTTGTCTGTAAAGACAAATCTCTCACTCCTCTCACCAGGAGCAGCAGCCACGCTCTGCCCGGTTTTCCCTTTCCGGACGCTTTCCTGAGGATTCAGGGCGCAGACACTGGAGGTCCATCGCCCCCAAGGAGGTTGAGCCGGGTGAGCCCCAACTCCAGCTCTGACCCCAGCTCCGACTCCAGCTCCAGCCCCAGCCCCAGCTCCAGCTCCAGCCCCAGCCCCAGCCCCAGCTCTGACCCCAGCTCCAGCCCCAGCTCCGGCCCCAGCTCCAGCCCCAGCTCCAACCCCAGCTCCAACCCCAGCTCCAGCCCCAGCTCCAGCCCCAGCTCCAGCCCCAGCCCCAGCTCCAACCCCAGCTCCAGCCCCAGCTCCAGCCCCAGCTCCAGCCCCAGCTCCAACCCCAGCTCCAGCCCCAGCTCCAGCCCCAGCCCCAGCTCCAGCCCCAGCTCCAACCCCAGCTCCAGCCCCAGCTCCAGCCCCATCTCTGACCCCAGCTCCCGCCCCAGCTCCAGCCCGGGCAGGGAATGGAGGCAGAACCCAGGGAAGCCTCAGCGAAACGTTGGATTTTCATCTGTGCTCTTCCTCCCTGCGCTGGGAAGAGATTGCCTGGTTATTTAATTATTTGAATGGGGATGTAATTAATTATCCAATTAATCACATTTCATCATTGGTTATTTGCTGTTTTATGAGATTTCCGCTCTGAAGCAGCTCTCGGGGTCGCCTAGGGAGAGGCTCCTCTTGCGCTGAGGGAGCTGAGAGGATCCCAGCCCCGTTCCGCCCTGGTAACTCCTTGTTCCCGTTTATCACCAACGCCGGCATTAACCCGGTGATGGACGAGCACGCTCCGCTTTTCCTTGGGAATGCGTGCAGGGAATGCTTGGATAATTACCTGTGAGGAGAGAAGACCCTCCTGAGCCGTGGTTTAAAGGAGCTGAGGGGCGGGAATCGTTCTCTCTTTAATTAAACTCCTGGCACTTCCCATATCTCACTCCTCCATTAGCCTCGGACCTCGCCAAGGCTTGTCTGGAATCCCTCATTCCCGGGGCTGTGGAGGAGGAACATCCTGCGTGGAGCATCCAGGACGTGCTGGCCTTGGAATACTCCAGCGGCTTTCCTCCCAGAAACTGGGAATTGCAAATTCCCCAGGGAGATGAGTGAGGTGATCTCTTCCACCCTGGCCATGCAGTCCATCCCAGCAGGGAAACGATCCCCAGCTCCAGAGGCCCAGGGAAGACTGGTTTTCCAAAGGGAATGGATCCCCAGGGCACCAGGTCCCCGGGATTTCCTTCACTCCTTTTCCTCCAGCCCCACCATCCTCTTCCAGAGGAAGGAAACCAACTGCTGATGGTTTGCTCCTCCTCCTCCTCAAATGTTTCCCGAGATTTCAGGAAATTTAGGAGACAACACAACTGCAAATGGAGGTGAGATTGCTCCAGGTGTTGTTCTCAGTCCCCAGATGGACTTAGAGGTCAGTCCCACCAAAATCTTAAAAAAGCAGTGGAAAATTTAGCCATACACATTCCATAGAATCCTAAAACCTTGGGATGGTTTGGGTTGGAAAGGGCCTTAAAGCCCATCGAGTGCCATGGGCAGGGACACCTCCCACTGTCCCAGGCTGCTCCAAACCCTGTCCAGCCTGCCCTGGAGCACTGCCAGGGGTTGGGAACCCTCCCAAAGCTCTCCCAAATCCTATCGGGAATGATTATCCGTAATTTAAACACTAGTGTCCTCTTCAGCCTCCTTGTGGCTGCACCAGTAAAACATCCGCAGGGCCATGGGAAGCGCAGCAAACACATTTTCCTGGGCTGGGAGAATCCGTGTTCTCCCTGCTTTCCCCGCCGTCGGTGGGATCCGGTTAAGGAGCAGGACATCCCCGACGATCCCGTCACCGTTTGCACGGGGTGTCACCAATGCCAGAGCCGGAGAGCCAAGGCCAGGCCTAAAACATCGGCCAGTGCTAAGCCCGGCTCAGCAGCCGCTGGGGAGAGCAAGGGAGGCCGCATTTTCCAGGAGGGAACAGATCCGGGCGGTTTTCCTTTAACCGGAGCACCCCGGGCCTGTCCAGGTTCCCACCTGGACACGAAGCTTTGCCGTCATCCAGCAGAGCAATCTCCCTTTGGTCGGGATTTGATCCATCATCGCTTTTTCCTTGGCGAGATCCCATTAATTGCCTCATTAGCATAGCTTGGAGTGCTAATTGAGGCACAGCCCCAGCCTGTCCCTGCTGGCAGCGCTTCCCTCTGCCTGGCTCTCGGGTTTTTCTCCAACATTCAGGTGGTTTTAGAGTCTTTTCGCCCTCCGCAAAGCTCTGAGCCAAACGCAAGAAAGAGACGGAGTCTTCAGGTTCTGATTTTTCAAGGTTGAGCGCTTTGTTTATTGTTTCTTATCTTACAATTCTCTCAGTGCCCAACAAAGGTCTGTGCAGCTGCTCGGGCATCTGGTGACTCCTTCTCGCACGGGGCTGTCGTTATCTTTTATATTAATTGTTACATGTTCTTTATTTATCAATATTTGCTAATACCTATCACTTATACTAAACAGGTCACCCCTACTCTGACCCAATCTCTTTAAACTGCTTTGTGCCACCGTCACTGCTGAAAACGGAGTGAGGGAAGAGGAAAGAAGAAGCAGGAGACAACGCCCCAAATCCTCCATCTTGCTCCCATTCAATTCCATATTAAAACCCAAACCCACTGTTTTCTCACCCTGTGATGAGCTAAACTCCAATCTTTCACACTCCTGTGGCCTGCAATCCTTCCCGCAGTGCAAGAAGCCTTTCCCATGGACTGGGATCAAAGCCAGTGTCTCTCTGAGCTCTGGGCTGGGGTTCCAGACCCCCCTGTCCAGGTCTCTGACCCTCCAGGGCAGCCAAAGGAATGCCCTGGACTCCAACAGTTTCGCTCTCCCCCGTTGTCCCGCGGCGCTGGAGGAGCAGCTGACCGTAACTCATCACCGCTGCAGCTATTCCTGGGCTGTAATTAAACGCTGGGAGAGTGGGAGGCACCGGAGCAGCACCATCTGCCGCCCTCGTGGCGCAGGGATAGAGCTGGAGCTGCCGCCCCCTTTGTCCTTCCCACGGAATTTGGGATCCGCAGGGATTTCTGGGGCGGCTCCTGGCCCCAGGGGCGCGGATGTCCCTGCCCTGGGCGTGCTCCAGGCTGGGTTGGATGGTTGGGAGTGGGCTGGGATGGTGGGAGGGGGCCCTGCACATGGGATTGGGATGGGCTTTGAGCTCCCCACACCGAAATGGGGCTCAGTGAAATCCCTGCTCCAGTTTCCCACTGAGAAATTCCACGTTCAGCACATTTGAGGGGTTTTATTTTGGGCACAGTCAGATGAAACCCATCGATGCTCCTGACTGTAGGAGAACTATATTTGGCCGACTACAACACTGCAAAACACTCAAATCCCAGCACTCTGGGATTTTTGGGGGGTTGAGCTGCTGGCTCTGCTTCCCTCCCGCTCCCAGGCAGAGGGAGAGCTGTGAATCCGTGTTCCAAGTGGGGCAGGACTGAGCTGCCCCATCCCACAGCACTGCTGGGGTGTCGGAACCCCGGGCACGGAGAATTCCAGAGTTCCTGTGCCCACAGGCGCTGACCCCCCAGCAAACGCTGCACTGACCTGAGGCCGTGGAACAGCTCCCAAAATGGAGTGACAGCGCTGGGATTGTGGCTGTGGGGTTTGGATAGAAGGGTGTGATGTCACAGGGGGCAAAACTCAGAGCTGAAGGGTTTAGAATACAGGAATAGAGATAAAGCCAGATGCAGGATTTAGGGCAGAGGCTGAGTCCCTCTTTTTCACCTTCTTCTTCACGGGTCTGGGTGGGATTTTGTGATTGGAGAGAAAAATCCACATTGCAGACCACGGGTGGTCGGTTATTGGGTTAAAGGTAAAAATAATTTAGGTGTCTGTGATCGTGACACGCAAAGCAATCACATGAGACAAGAGATTTTTTGCAGAGCAGAGACTTCTCCGATCCAGCTCAAGCTGAGTCAGGGCAGAGAGCAAGCCTCCTTGTTTATTTCTTACTTTTTATACATTTGTGGGTCTGGCTGTGGATTGGCTTCTGGGGTTTCCACCCCTCAGCCTCAGTGGCCAGACCAATTGTCAGTTACAATTGTTTTCAGGTTAGAAATATGCAAACAAAGGACAGGGAATGAAAAACAAAGGATTTGTTTATGTTACATCTGTGAGAAAAAGGTAGAAACTGCTTCTAATATTGTACAGTAGCTAAAAGGTCTGACTCCATTTTATGAAAATTCAAAAGGCATTAAAAAACTCAGAAAAACCAGGGTGACAGGTGTCATCTCAAAATTGGACAGTTTATCCTTAAAAGGCCTTGTAGAGAGAGAGAGGGGGGCTCAGTTTTTAGTTTGTTGGAGAAAAGTGCTGTAGAACTCACGGTTTGTGAGACTGTGATGTAGATAAGAATTAATAAACATCTGAGTCCAAACAAGAAACAGCGTCCTGAGATTTAATCCTGGGAAAAAGAAGATAAAACGTGACACCGCGTGTCTTTGGGAAGACATCTCCTGCCATCTTCCCATCATGGATTGCTCTGAATTCCAGCAAGATTGGGGCTGTGCCCTGGGATAAGGAAGCTGGGGCGGGATTGTGCCATGAACTGGGCGCTGCCCTCTGGGATTTCTGTTTTCCTGTTGGAAACAAACACATTGAAGTGGTTTCCAGCAAAGGTTCCACCTTAAAATGCCCTCTGGGACCAGAGCAGCTTCCAAGGGAAAGCTCCTGCTTTCGGGACAAAGGGACTGGAGTGCCCCTTGGAGAGGGGCGGGGACTGTGCCACCCCCAGCAGCTCCTGATTGCCCAGGGAAGGGTCTGGATTAATCAGGGAAGGGTCTGGATTGTCCAGGGAAGGGTCTGGATTGTCCAGGAAAGGGTCTGGATTAATCAGGGAAGGGTCTGGATTGCCCAGGGAAGGGTCTGGATTAATCAGGGAAGGGTCTGGATGGTCCAGGGAAGGGTCTGGATTGAGGGAAGGGTCTGAATTCCCCAGGGAAGGGTCTGAATTCCCCAGGGAAGGCTCTGGATTAATCAGGGAAGGGTCTGGATTGTCCAGGGAAGGGTCTGGATTGAGGGAAGGGTCTGGATTGTCCAGGGAAGGCTCTGGATTAATCAGGGAAGGCTCTGGATTCATGGAAGTGTCTGAATTGCCCAGGGAAGGGGACTGGGAACTGGAGCAGCTTTCCATGGGCTGGGTTTGAGGGCAGAGGAGACAGAGGCCCCATTCCCCATAAAATTCCTTTGGAGAGTTGCTGGAAGGTCCTGAGGGATCTGGAAAAGCAGGGCTGGGGTCGAGGTTCCTCAGCTGATGGATCAGGATATCCATCCCATGGGTATTCCTGCACCAGGACACAGATCCCCCACGGAAAAAATGGCCCCAAAGATACAAAATCTCCTGCCAGGGCTTTGGGATGATCCTGAATCCCTTGGCACCTCAGCTGTGCCCGGCTCCGGTGCCCTCGGAGCAGTGCAGTGCTGCCCATGGATAAGGATCCAGAAATATCCCAGCACCAGGCATGTGACGGCCACAAATCGCTGGGGAGCTGCTCTTGAGCATCTCAGATAAGGGAGCTGCCAGAAAACACAGGAGACGCAGAGCCTGCTGCAATTCCATCAAATAACGAAGGAAAAATTAACCTTTAATGTGGGCTAGGTCAAATGATCCCTTCGGCTCCATCCTCCCCGTGTTCCATGTCCAGTGCTGCCCAGGCGCAGCTCTGAGCTCACACTCGGTGTCACTCAGCTCTCTGCACACCCCAGCCACACAAAACAAATCCTGCTCCTGCTGCACACCAAGGACACCTGGGACAAGTGTTCAGCCCAAAAGCACCAACAGCGGTGGCTGGAGGGAGGAACAAGGAGGATGGGACTGCAGAACCTGGAGCTGGAACTGGACAATGAAACCCCAATGTGCAAATGGACCAAAACTGATCAAAGTGTGAGACCTCGTGACCAGGGGTTCATTTTGTGACCATTTTGTGACCATTTTGTGTCCATTTTGTGCCCATTTTGTGCCCATTTTGTGCCCATTTTGTGCCCATTTTGTGTCCATTTTGTGACCATTTTGTGTCCATTTTGTGTCCATTTTGGGTCCATTTTGTGACCATTTTGGGACTATTTTGGGTCCATTTTGTGACCATTTTGTGCCCATTTTGTGACCATTTTGTGACCATTTTGTGTCCATTTTGTGACAATTTTGTGTCCATTTTGTGACCATTCTGTGCCCATTTTGTGCCCATTTTGTGACCATTTTGTGACCATTTTGTGCCCATTCTGTGTCCATTTTGTGACCATTTTGTGTCCATTTTGGTTCCACCTTGGGTGCAGCCCTGCCCAGGCTCTTGCCCTGCCCAGGGTGTGTCCTAATAAATTTAATAAATAATATAAATATTTAATAAACATCTGCTTTATCCTCCATCTCTGTCCAGTCTCTGCTCCAGGTCACCTTCCCACGGCGTCCCTGCTGCTCCCGGGGCTGGGCGCTGCTGCAGCTCCGGGCTCTCCCCTTATCTCTGTGCCCGTTATCAGCTGCTGGCCCTGGGCAGCACAGGGAGGTGGCCTGGCCCAGCCCAGGGGGTGACGTTGTCCCGGCAGGGCTTGGCCAGTGCCACGTCACCTCTCCTGGCCTCTGGGGTTTGGCTGAAGGGGACAGGCGCTGAGAAAATGTCCCATTCCTTGTGGGAATCTCCTGGATTCATCCAGCCCTTCCAGAGGCGGGATGTGGGGCTGGGATTCTCCTGGGCTGGGTCACCCCGAGGTTCAGGGACGTAACAGAGCTGGGAATTCTGTGTCAGCCCCAAGCCTTGGAAACCTGGTCCTGATGGGGGACTCCTTGGCACAATAGATATTTTTAAATGTTGCAGCTGAAAGCTGAATTTGTTCTGGTGGAACAACTTCAAAAAGGCACATCCCTCCCTAAAGGTCTTCATATATCCTAAAAATGGGATATTTGTTCCACAGGGTCTCTCCAGGGAGAGCTCAGAGCCCCTGGCAGGGCCTGGAGGGGCTCCAGGAGAGCTGGAGAGGGGCCGGGGACAAGGGATGGAGGGACAGGACACAGGGAATTGTCACCGAGACGCACAAAGCAGCCACAGGCAGACAAGAGGTTTCGCAGAGCAGAGGTTCCTCCGATCTGGCTCAAAGCTGAGTCAGGGCGGAGAGAGAGCCTCTTTGTTTTATTTCTTACTTTTTATACATTTGTGGGTCCAGCAGAAGATCGGCTTCTGGGGTTTTTCACCCCTCAGCCAAGCGGCTAAACCAACTGTCAGTTACAATTGTTTTGAGGTTAGAAATATGCAAACAAAGGACAGGGAATGAAAAACAAAGGATTTGTTTATGTTACATCTGTGGGAAAAGGTAGAACTGCTTTTAATATTGTACAGTAATTAAAAGGATCTGACTCCATTTATGAAAAATCAAAAGGCTTTAAAAAACTCAGAAAAACCAGGGTAACAGGGAATGGCTCCCACTGCCAGAGGGCAGGGATGGGTGGGAGATTGGGAACTGGGAATTCCTGCCTGGGATGGAATTCCCAGAGCAGCTGCGGCTGCCCCTGGATCCCTGGCAGTGCCCAAGGCCGGGTTGGAGCAGCCTGGGGCAGTGGGAGGTGTCCCTGCCATGGCAGGGGTGGGATGATTTTGAAGGTCACTTCCAACAAAACCCATCTGCGATTCCTGGATTTTGTAAAAAGCAAGGACAGTTTTTGCTCCCTGCAAACCACTGAGGCCCTCAGTCCTCAGCAGGACCTGTCCGAGGGGTGGAAGACACATTTAACCCCGGGTAACGCCTCTCTTCCAGGGCCTCCTTCCAGTTTGACTTTTCCAGGTTCTCTTCGAAATTTGAAAACAGCTGTGCTCCTCCGGAGCATGTAAACAAACCCGGGAATGTCACCCCATTCCCAGAGGCCCCTGCTGACAGCCCAAGGTGGCAGAAAACATCATCCAGAGCAAATCTTCCCCTGGCAGCGCCTCGTTCCTGCGGCGGGATTTGGCTGAGGAGTGTTTGTGATGCCTTGGGAAGGTGAGCTGGAACAGAGACTGCACAGAGCTGAGAATAAAGCAGAGATTTATTGAAAGGCCTTTGGGGTACAGCTTGGGCAGGACAAGAGCCTGGGCAGGGCTGCACCCAAGGTGGAACCAAAATGGACACAAAACGGACACAAAATGGGCACAAAATGGACAAAAAATGGGCACAAAATGGACACAAAATGGGCACAAAATGGACAAAAAATGGGCACAAAATGGACAAAAAATGGGCACAAAATGGGCACAAAATGGACACAAAATGGGCACAAAATGGACACAAATTGTCACAAAATGGAAACAAAATGGACACAAAATGGACACAAAATGGTCACAAAATGGACACAAAATGGACAAAAAATGGTCACAAAATGGACACAGAATGGTCACAAAATGGTCACAAAATGGACACAACATGGACACAAAATGGGCACAAAAAGGACACAAAATGGACAAAAAATGGACAAAAAATGGTCACAGAGTGGGCACAAAATGGACACAAAATTGTCACAAAATGGACACAAAATGGACACAAAATGGACACAAAATGGTCACAAAAGGGGCACAAAATGGACCCAAAATGGGCAAAAAATGGACACAAAATGGACAAATGGTCACAAAATGGACCAAAATGGACAAAAATGGACACAAAATGGACAAAAAATGGACACAAAATGGACCCAATATGGTCACAAAATGAACACAAAATATACAAATGGTCACAAGGTCTCACACTTTTATAAGAGAGCTGGGTGACACCGAGTGTGAGCTCAGAGCTGTGCCCTGGGCAGCACAGGACATGGAACACAGGGAAGATGGAGCTGAAGGAATAATTTCCCCCTCGTCATCACCTTGCCTTCCACTCAAGCTCTGCCCTCGCTGGCGTTTGCTGACCTGCTCTGACCCCTTGCTATGCTCTGCTGTACAAATCTCGATGTATTTCATATAAAAGTGGCTGTGAGCCCCAAAGGGGTGGGAATTGTGCAGAGCAGGCCCCAGAGCCGAGCTCTGTGTCTGCCGGCGCTCGCCGTGTTCCCAATGCCATCCCCCATCCCACGGGCTCCCTGCCAGCCCTGGCAGTGGCCACAGGTCACCTCACAAGGACACCGAGCTGGCCCCCAGCCAGGGCACAGCTCTGCCACTTCGTCAGCCCTCATTTCTGACCTTTAAACCATCGTCATCTCCTCCAGCCCTTATCTGAAGCCTTCCATGAACGTCTTCCCCAGCTCCATCGTGTTGAAGACTGCTGGAATTTGTCCTGCTGGAATTGCGGACATCCAGGATTGTTTGTCAGGGTCCTGGGATGCCTTCAGCTCCATCCTCCCTGTGTTCCATGTCCTGCGCTGCCCAGGCGCAGCTCTGAGCTCGCACTCGGTGTCACTCAGCTCTCTGCACACCCCAGCCACACAAAACAAATCCTGCTCCTGCTGCACACCAAGGACACCTGGGACAAGTGTTCAGCCCAAAAGCACCAACAGCGGTGGCTGGAGGGAGGAACAAGGAGGATGGGACTGCAGAACCTGGAGCTGGAATTGGACAATGAAACCCCAACGTGCAAATGGAACAAAACTCATCAAAGTGTGGGACCTCCTGACTGGGGCTCCATTTTGTGCCCATTTTGTGCCCATTCTGTGCCCATTTTGTGCCCATTTTGGTTCCATTTTGTGCCCATTTGTGACCATTTTGTGTCCATTTTGTGTCCATTCTGTGACCATTTTGTCACCATTTTGCGACCATTTTGTGACCATTTTATGTCCATTTTGTGCCCATTTCGTGCCCATTTTGTGTCCATTTTGTGTCCATTTTGTGCCCATTTTGTGTCCATTCTGTGTCCATTTTGTGACCATTTTGTGCCCATTTTGGTTCCACCTTGGGTGCAGCCCTGCCCAGGCTCTTGTCCTGCCCAAGCTGTACCCCAAAGGCCTTTCAATAAATCTCTGCTTTATTCTCAGCTCTCTCCAGGCTCTGTTCCAGCTCACCTTCCCAAGGTTTGGGAATCCTGCTCCCAGGGTTTCAACAATCACCTCTCACTGCACTCCTGGCAGGGTCAGGGACAAGGACACTAAGGGGACAGTGTCCCTGTTCGAGCAGAGCGAATTATTTGGGAATTATTTAAATCCTGGATGGAAGAAACCCCTGCAAACAATTCCATTTCTGGTATCAGGTAACCCGAGAGGCTCCCAAGGATGGACAGAACAAATCCAAGCACGGGAAATTTACAGAAACAATTGTAGGGCGCAGAACGGTTTGGGTTGGAAGGGACATCAGGAATCATCCAGTGCCACCCCTGGGACACCTTCCACCGTCCCAGGCTGCTCCAAGCCTGGCCTTGGATATTTCCAGGGATCCAGGGGCAGCCACAGCTTCTCCGGGAATTCCATCCCAACCCCTCCCCACCCTCCCAGCCGGGAATTCCCTCCCAATATCCCCAAATCCCGTCCATCCCTGCCCTCTGGCAGTGTCAGAGCATCGCCCCGGTGCCGCAGGCGCAGGAAGCGATGACGGAGCTGCTCAGGGCTCATCGCTGGGCTTAGAGCTCCCCTCAGTGGGATGCAGGGAGGGGACACCCACCAAAATTCCAGGTGGGAACCTCCCGTGGAGCTCATCCCGCGCCAATTCCTGCTGGGAGTCACAGGACTCCGAGGGGAAGAAAGGTCTAACAGTCGATATTGCAAAGAAGCACTGAAGGAAATCTCCCTGGGAGGCAGCAGCGGTGCCAGGAGCTGCTCCCAGGCCAGGAGCTGGGCTGGAACCCCGGGAATGGAGCCTGGGATCCGTGCAGAAGCAGCTCAGATCCACACAGAACGTCACTCAGGAAAATCAGGGAAAAGCCTTTGGGAATCTGGGTACTCTGAGTTGTTCAGCTCTGGGTGAGTACCGGCCCCAGGCGGTGCCTGGGGAGTTTAGGGTGGGGAGGAGGAAAGAGTTTTTCATGGAAAGGGCTGTAAAGCTCTGGAAGGCAGTGGGGGAGCCCCCATCCCTGGAAATATCCGGGAAATGTGCGGATGTGCCACTTGGGGAAAAGGGTCAGCGGTGAACACTGTGCTTCATGCTCGGACCTGACCACCTTAAAGGTCTTTTCCAGCCTTAACAATTCCCTGATTTCATAATGCAGCGCTTTCCAAGGAAAGGACAAGGGCTGGAGGGACAGGACACAGGGAATGGCTTCCACTGGGAAAGGGGAGATTTGGGTGGGATGTTGGGAAGGAATTCCTGTCTGGGAGGGCGAGGAGGGGCAGAATGGAATTCCCAGAGAAGTTGTGGCTGCCCCTGGATCCCTGGGAAAGCCCAAGGCCGGGTTGGACACTGGGGCTTGGAGCAGGCTGGGAGAGTGGGAGGTGTCCCTGGGATGGGATGGGATGGGATGGGATGGGATGGGATGAGATGGGATGGGATGGGATGGGATGGGATGGGATGGGATGGGATGGGATGGGATGGGATGGGATGGGATGGGATGGGATGGGATGGGATTGATGGGATGGGATGGGATGGGATGGGATCTATGGGATGGGATGGGATGGGATGGGATGGGATGGGATGGGATGGGATGGGATGGGATGGGATGGGATCCATGGGATGGGATCCATGGGATGGGATGGGATGGCCTATAAGGCCCTTCCAACCCAACCCGGCCTGAGATTCCCTGATTTTCTCCTGCAATTGATTTTTTTCCTCTCTAAGGAAAACCCAACAAGCAGCTTAGGAAGAATCCATGAGTGGCTGGATGGAGCTGGAGCCATTCCCACCTTTAAAACTGTTTCCTGTTATCACCTCCCCAGAACTCTCAAAACTCCCCAGCAAGTTGCTGAATGAGACCAAAAACTTTCCCAGACAATGCCTGTGAGATGATCAAATTAGAGCCGGAGAAAATATTTTCCCTGGCGAACAAATATTGAAATTTGTTTGAAACACACCATTTCCACGACGATGCCATTTGAGTTAATTACTTTACTGTAAATGTACCTCTTAAATAATTGCTAAACCTCAAGAAATGCTTTCAATAATTGACGGAGTTTTCCGAGGGAAAAATGGTGTTATTAAATCCAAATTAAATGCGCATTTGAGACACTTCAGTAGAGTGCTGCCGGAGCAGAGCTGCTCCTGCTGTATGAGGAATAACTTTGGGAATTAATGGCAGGAAACCTTCACTCTGCAGCATCCACCAGTTTTTTCCCCCATTCCCGGGCTGAAATTCCCCCATTTCAGCATTTTGATGGATAAGCCGGAGGTTTGGGAGCAGTCCCAGGTGTGGGACGTTCATCCCCACCTCAGGGGGGTTAAACCCGGCCCTGGGCGATGAGGAGGGGCTGGGCTGGGCGTTTAGGGGCTGGCTCCATCCAGAAGTGGGTGGAAATTCGGGAGATCCCAGTGTCCCACCAAGGGGAGGCTGCTCAGGGATGAGAGCCCCAGGGTGGGCTCCACTCCCTGGGGAGCCCGGAGCGCACCGGGCCCTGGGAATGCTCTGGGCCAGCCTGGCGTGGTTGAGCTTGATCTTCTTTTCTGCCAGAGTCGGGATTAAATGCTCGAGACGCTGTTTCTTGTTTGGACTCAGGTGTTTATTAATTCTTATCCACGTCACAGTCTCACAAACCGTGAGTTCTACAGCACTTTTCTCCAACAAACTAAAAATGGAGCACCCCTCTCTCTCTCTACAAGGCCTTTTAAGCACAAACTGTCCAATTTTGAGATGACACCTAAATTATTTTTACCTTTAACCCAATAACCGACCACCCGTGGTCTGCGAAGTGGATTTTTCTCTCCAGTTACAAAATCCCACCCAGACCCGTGAAGAAGAAGGTGAAAAAGAGGGACTCAGCCTCTGCCCTAAATCCTGCATCTGGCTTTATCTCTATTCCTGTGTTCTAAACCCTTCAACTCTGGGTTTTGCCCCCTGTGACATCACACCCTTCTATCCAAACCCCACAGCCACAATCCCAGCGCTGTCACTCCATTTTGGGAGCTGTTCCACGGCCTCAGGTCAGTGCAGCGTTTGCTGGGGGGTCAGCGCCTGTGGGCACAGGAACTCTGGAATTCTCCGTGCCCGGGGTTCCAACACTGTCTCCCCTCCCATCTGCCTCCCCAAGTTTCCCGGAGAAGTTTGGAAAACCTTTCAGCTGCAGCTCAGCCCGCCTGGAAAGCAGAACAGCGATTTTCTGCCTGCCGCCATCCCAGATTTCTCCAGGGGAAATCTCCCTCGGGCATCCCCCCGCTGCCCTTGGCCCTTCAGGATGAGGGTTTGGTCCCAAAGGAGCCTCAGGGAAATTCCGGGGAACCACCAAACCCATCCCCAACATCCTGCAAACCAACCTCACTCAAACTCCCCTCCTCTGGCAGAGGCAGAATAGTGAATTCCAGAAAAAACCCGGCCAGCAGCACTAGAGGGATGTTGGAATGTCGAATTCCACACAAAACCTCTCCAGCAGCACCAGAGGGATGTTGGAATATCAAATTCCACACAAAACCCGTCCAGCAGCACTGGAGGGATGTTTGAATAGTGAATTCCACACAAAACCCATCCAGCAGCACCAGAGGGATGTTGGAATGTCGAATTCCACACAAAACCTTTCCAGCAGCACCGGAGGGATGTTGGAATATCAAATTCCACACAAAACCTGTCCAGCAGCACTGGAGGGATGTTGGAATATCAAATTCCACACAAAACCAGTCCAGCAGCACTAGAGGGATGTTGGAATAGTGAATTCCACAAAACCCGTCCAGCAGCACCGGAGGGATGTTGGAATATCAAATTCCACACAAAACCTCTCCAGCAGCGCTGGAGGGATGTTGGAATATCGAATTCCACACAAAACCTGTCCAGCAGCACTGGAGGGATGTTGGAATATCCAATTCCACACAAAACCCGTCCAGCAGCACTAGATGGAGACATTTCCCCACATTCCTGGCGCTCAGAGCCGCTGGAGAACAGCAGAGCCCAGCAGCAGGAAGGATTCCCGTGCCATCAAACTCTGTTAATCAACGGCAATTAACGAGCGAGCTGCCGCGGGCGCAATCAGCGCCGTCAGCCGCCGCTGCCGAAGGCGCCGGGCGATAACGAGCGGAGATTTCACCGATACTCAGAGTACTGAAAGGGGCAGCGCCTGCCCGGGCCGCGCCTTCCACCGGTATTCCAAGTGGGAAAGGGAATTCCGAGCCAAAT
Source organism: Hirundo rustica (assembly GCF_015227805.2). Lineage (NCBI taxonomy): Eukaryota > Metazoa > Chordata > Aves > Passeriformes > Hirundinidae > Hirundo > Hirundo rustica. Next base: position 1,027,126 of record NC_053456.1, on the reverse strand, counting down.
CCAGAGCTCCGACAGGTCAAAGTGTCCTTGGGCTCCCGGCCAGGGACAGCACCCGATAAACACAGCTTTAAACTTGAATTTAAGAGTTGTGGGATCCGGTGCAACACTCGATAAACACAGCTTTAAACTTGAATTTAAGAGTTGTGGGATCCGGTGCAACACCCGATAAACACAGCTTTAAACTTGAATTTAAGAGTTGCAGGATCCGGTGCAACACTCGATAAACACAGTTTTTAATTTGAATATAAGATTTGTGGGATCCGGTGCAGCAGCCCATAAACACAGTTTTAAATTTGAATTTAAGTGTTGCAAGATCCAGTGCAACACTCGATAAACACAGCTTTAAATTTGAATTTAAGATTTGTGGGATCTGGTGCAACACTCGATAAACACAGTTTTTAATTTTAATTTAAGAGTTGCAGGATCTGGTGCAGCAGCCCATAAACACAGTTTTAAATTTGAATTTAAGAGTTGTGGGATCTGGTGCAACACTCCATAAACACGGTTTTAAATTTGAATTAAAGATTTGTGGGATCCCATAAACAGTTTTAAATTTGAATTTAAGAGTTGCAGGATCCGGTGCAGCACCCAATAAACACAGTTTTAAATTTGAATTTAAGGGTTGCAAGATCCAGTGCAACACCCAATAAACACAGTATTTAATTTGAATTTAAGATTTGTGGGATCTGGTGCAACACTCCATAAACACAGTTTTAAATTTGAGTTTAAGAGTTGTGGGATCCCATAAACAGTTTTAAATTTGAATTTAAGAGTTGCAGGATCTGGTGCAGCACTCGATAAACACAATTTTTAATTTAAGAGTTGCAGGGGCCTGTGCAGCACCCGATAAACACAGTATTTAATTTGAATTTAAGAGTTGCAGGATCCGGTGCAGCACCCAATAAACACAGTTTTAAATTTGAATTTAAGGGTTGCAAGATCCAGTGCAGCACCCGATAAACACAGTATTTAATTTGAATTTAAGATTTGTGGGATCTGGTGCAGCACTCGATAAACACAGTTTTAAATTTGAATTTAAGAGTTGCAGGATCTGGTGCAGCACTCGATAAACACAAATTTTAATTTAAGAGTTTCAGGGGCCGGTGCAGCACCCAATAAACACAGTTTTAAATTTGAATTTAAGAGTTGCAGGATCTGGTGCAGCAGCCCACAAACACAGTTTTTAATTTGAATTTAAGAGCTGCGGGATCCGGTGCAACAGTCGATAAACACAGTTTGTAATTATCTGAATTTAAGAGTTGCGGGATCCCATAAACAGTTTTTAATTTGAATTTAAGAGTTGCGGGATCCGGTGCAGCACCCGATAAACGCAGGGTTTTATTACTGAATTTAAGAGTTGCGGGATCCCCGGCGGCGTTAATTTTAATTAGGGGCGTTAATTACTTCACTACGAGATATCCATCGGTGATTTGGGCGCTGCCAGCCCTCGGCACTTGGGATGAAAAAGGCTTTTAACGCCTCTTCCAGCCGGCAGGAAGAAAATCCTACAAAAATTCCACAGCTTGGGAGGGGGAGGGTGCAGCGTGACCCAGCGCGGCCTGGGGATCCAGGGAACAGGGGAAAAGGTGGAAAAGAGCTAAGGAAAGGGGATGTGAGTTCATTGGAGATGTTTATGGTCACAGCGAAGGGCGAGACGAGCCCTGCAGGCACCGGGAGGGA